>NC_092161.1:10517656-10705156 GCF_045791955.1 Oncorhynchus clarkii lewisi
CCAAAAAGTTCAATTTTGGTTTCATCTGACCAGAGCACCTTCTTCCACATGTTTGGTGTGTCTCCCAGGTGGCTTGTGGCAAACTTTAAACAACACTTTTTATGGATATCTTTAAGAAATGGCTTTCTTCTTGCCACTCTTCCATAAAGGCCAGATTTGTGCAATATACGACTGATTGTTGTCCTATGGACAGAGTCTCCCACCTCAGCTGTAGATCTCTGCAGTTCATCCAGAGTGATCATGGGCCTCTTGGCTGCATCTCTGATCAGTCTTCTCCTTGTATGAGCTGAAAGTTTAGAGGGACGGCCAGGTCTTGGTAGATTTGCAGTGGTCTGATACTCCTTCCATTTCAATATTATCGCTTGCACAGTGCTCCTTGGGATGTTTAAAGCTTGGGAAATCTTTTTGTATCCAAATCCGGCTTTAAACTTCTTCACAACAGTATCTCGGACCTGCCTGGTGTGACGGACCTCTGAGACTATCACAGTGCAGGTGCATTTATACGGAGACTTGATTACACACAGGTGGATTGTATTTATCATCATTAGTCATTTAGGTCAACATTGGATCATTCAGAGATCCTCACTGAACTTCTTTAGAGAGTTTGCTGCACTGAAAGTAAAGGGTCTGAATAATTTTGCACGCCCAATTTTTCAGTTTTTGATTTGTTAAAAAAGTTTGAAATATCCAATAAATGTCGTTCCACTTCATGATTGTGTCCCACTTGTTGTTGATTCTTCACAAAAAAATACAGTTTTATATCTTTATGTTTGAAGCCTGAAATGTGACAAAAGGTTGCAAAGTTCAAGGGGGCCGAATACTTTCGCAAGGCACTGTATATATATATATATATATATATATATATATATATATATATATATATATATATATATATATATATATATATATATACAGTGTTGTAACAATGTTCAAATAGTTAAAGTATACAAGGGAAAATAAATAAGCATAAATATGGGTTGTATTTACAATGTTGTTTGTGCTTCACTGGTTGCCCTTTTCTTGTGGCAACAGGTCACAAATCTTGCTGCTGTGATGGCACACTGTGGAATTTCACCCAGTAGATATGGGAGTTTATCTAAATTGAATTTGTTTTTGAATTCTTTGTGGATCTGTGTAATCTGAGGGAAATATGTATCTCTAATATGGTCATGCATTGGGTAGAAGGTTAGGAAGTGAAGCTCAGTTTCCACCTCCTTTTGTGGGCAGTGTTCACATAGTCTGTCTTCTCTTGAGAGCCAGGTCTGTCTACGGAGGCCTTTCTCAAAAGCAAGGCTATGCTCACTAAGTCTGTACATAGTCAAAGCTTTCCTTAAGTTTGGGTCAGTCACAGTGGACAGGTATTCTGCCACTGTTTACTCTCTGTTTAGGGCCAAATAGCATTCTAGTTTGCTCTGTTTTTTTGTTAATTCTTTCCAATGTGTCAAGTAATTATCTTTTTGTTTTCTCATGATTTGGTTGGGTCTAATTGTGCTGCTGTCCTGGGGCTTTGTGGGGTGTGTTTGTGTTTGTGAACAGAGCCCCAGGACCAGCTTGCTTAGGGGACTAATCTCCAGGTTCATCTCTCTGTAGGTGATAGCTTTGTTATGGAAGGTTTGGGAATCGCTTCCTTTTAGGTGGTTGTAGAATTTAACAGCTCTTTTCTGGATTTTGATAATTAGTGGGTATCGGCCTGATTCTGCTCTGCGTGCATTATTCGGTGTTCTATGTTGTACACAGAGGATATTTTTTTTTCTCTCTCTCTCTCTCTCTCTCTCTCTCTCTCTCTCTCTATCTCTACCTCTCTCTCTCTCGCTCTACCTCTCTCTCTCTCTCTCTACCTCTCTCTCTCACTCTCTCTCTCTCTACTTCTCTTTCTCTCTCTCTCTCACTCTCTCTCGCTACTCCTCTCTCTACCTCTCTTTCTCTCTCTCTCTCTTTCTCTCTCTCTCTCACTCTCTCTCTCGCTACTTCTCTCTCTACCTCTCTCTCACTCTCTCTCTCTCTACCTCTCTCCCTCTCTCTCTCTCTCACTCTCTCTCTCTACCTCTCTCTCTCTCTCTCTCTCTCTCTCTCTCTCGCTACTACTCTCTCTACCTCTTCTCTCCATCTACATCATGCTCTCTCCTGTTTCTCCCCTCCTCTATCTCCTTAACTTCCTTCTCCTCTCCCCTATTTACCCTTTTTCCTCATCTCTACCATCTCTCCATTCCTTCCTAACTCCCATCTCCTTCCCCCCTCTCATCCCTACATTCTTTACTCTCCCCCTACATCCCCTCCCTTCTCACCCTACCCTCCTCTCTAACTCCCCCAGCTAAACATTACCCGATCCTCCCATGGGTAGAGCAGGGGAAACGTGATGTGGAAGAAAGGGGAGAATTCAACACAACAACAGATGTTTCCGTAGCACAACAACCTGGGGAAGATTTGTGGGTAATATTCAATGGGTGGAGAGGGAATTTATTTATCTAGCTACATAAAGAACCAGTCAAAAGTTTGGACACTCCTACTCATTTAAGGATTTTTCTTTATTTTTACTATTTTCTACATTGTAGAATAATAGTGAATACATCAAAACTATGAAATAACACATATGGAATCATGATGGAACCAAAAATGTGTTACCAAATCAAAATCTATTATACATTTGAGATTCTTCAAAGTAGCCACCATTTGCCTTGATGACAGCTTTGCACACTCTTGGCATTCTCTCAACCAGCTTCATGCGAAGGAATTTCAATTAACAGGTGCCTTGTTAAAAAAGTATTTCTGGAATTTCTTTCCTTCTTAATGCGTTTGAGGCAATAATTTGTGTTGTGACAAGGTAGGGGGCTATACAGCCCTATTTGGTAAAATACCAAGTCCATATTATGGCAAGAACAACAAGCAAAGAGAAACGACAGTCCATCTTTATTTTAAGACATGAATGTCAGTCAATCCGTAAAGTTTCTTCAAGTGCAGTCACAAAAACCATCAAGCGCTATAATGAAACTGGCTCTCATGAGGACCACCACAGGAAAGGAAGACCAAAAGTGATCTCTGCTGCAGAGGATAAGTTCATTTGAGTTACCAGCATAAAAAATTGCAGCCCAAATAAATTCTTCGCAGAGTTTAAGTAAGATACACATCTCAACATCCACCTTTCAGAGGAGACTACTTGAATCAGGCCTTCATGGTTACATTTCTGCAAAGAAAACACTACTAAAGGACACCAATAAGAAGAAGAGACTTGCTTGGGCCAAGAAACACGAGCAATGGACATTAGACCGGTGGAAATCTGTCCATTGGTCTGATGAGTCTAAATGTGAGATTTTTGGTTTGAACCGCCGTGTCTTTGTGAGACACAGTGTAGGTGAACGGATGATCTCCGCATGTGTGGTTCCCACCGTGAAGCATGGAGGAGGAGGTGTGATGGTGTGGGGGTGCTTTGCTGGTGACATTGTCAGTGATTTATTTAGAATTCAAGGCACACTCAACCAGGATGGCTACCACAGCATTCTGCAGCGACACGCCATCCCATCTGGTTTGTGCATAGTGGGACTATCATTTGTTTTTCAACAGGATAATGACCCAACACACCTCTAGGCTCTGTAAGGGCTATTTGACCAAGAATGAGAGTTTTGGAGTGCTGCATCAGATGACCTAGCCTCCACAATCACACGACCTCAACCCAATTGAGATGGTTTGGGATGAGTTGGACCGCAGTGAAGGAAAAGCAGCCAGCATGTGCTGAGCATATGTGGAAACACCTTCAAGACTTGAACATTCATTCCAGGTGAAGCTGGTTGAGAGAATGCCAAGAGTATGCAAAGCTGTCATCAAGGCAAATGGTGGCTACTTTGAAGAATCTAAATCTAAAACATATTTTGATTTGTTTAACACCTTTTTTGGTTACTACTGTAGATGATTCCATGTGTGTTATTTCATAGTTTTGATGTCTTCGCTGTTATTCTACAATGTAGAAAATTGTAAAATAAATGAAAACCTTTGAGTAGGCGTGTCCAAACTTTTGACTGGAACTGTATGTATCTTAATTTGAGCCAGTTTACTACAGCAGGAAAATAAGCCTGCAGCAACAGGACATGTTAATTATTATGTACATTATAATTAATGGACATTTTCCATCAGGGAAACTTACAAACTTCAGAAGTGTTTTTCAAATTCAAATACACTACAAGTTTTACATTTCGTTCTGCTGCAACAGGTTGATCAAATTAAGATGCAACATCTGTAAAGTCATGACTGACGTGTGTGGTTAGATATGTCCGTCAGGGATTCTCACTGTTTCTAGTTGTGCTGTACCATACTGTACTGCCCTTTGGATAGCACAATAATCAAATCACATTGGATTAATTCAGTAAGAAAATGCACCATACATCTACACACAAACAAACATATACATTAATGAATTCAATTCATACAAAATAGTATAATACATCTCTAAAACATGAACATTGTTATTGAGTTGGTCTGTTATTTTCCACCTTCTCTCCTAATTCTTCTGTATCCCACCAAGTCTCTACTGCTACAATTAAGCTGAGAGCAATTTCATAACTCAAGTAGAAATAACCGTTACAGTAAGGCCAAAACTGTTCTGTATATGGAACACATATGAGATGTGTGGAGGCTGCAGTAGCGCTGATATGTCTCAGCAGATCTTAGTGTTTCTCAATAGGTCTTAGTGGATCTCAGTAGACCTTAGTGAATCTCAGTAGACCTTAATGGAAATCAGTAGGTCTTAGTGGATCTCAGTAGACCTTAGTGCATCTCAGTAGACCTTAGTAGATCTCAGTATGCCTTAGTGGATCTCAGTAGACCTTAGTGCATCTCAGTAGATCTTAGTGGATCTCATTAGATCTTAGTGGATCTCAGTAGGTCTTAGTGGATCTCAGTAGTTCTTAGTGGATCTCAGTAGACCTTAGGTGCTCGCAGTAGACCTTAGTGGACTTCAATAGACCTCAGTGGATCTCAGTAGACCTTAGTGGATCTTAGTAGACCGTACCAGATCTCAGTATGCCTGAGTGGATCTCAATAAGCCTTAGTAGATCTCAGTATGCCTTAGTGGATCTCAGTATACCTTAGTGGATCTCAGTAGGCCTGAGTGGATCTCAATAAGCCTCAGTAGATCTCAGTATGCCTTAGTGGATCTCAGTAGACCTTAGTGCATCTCAGTAGACCTTAGTAGATCTCAGTATGCCTTAGTGGATCTCAGTAGACCTTAGTGCATCTCAGTAGACCTTAGTGGATCTCGGTAGGCTTTAACAGCACACACAACCCTTGTGGGCTAGACAGGGACCTTGTATTGCCTGTTGAATTCAAACACAACCATTAGTGGTTAGTGGAGTTGACCGATGTGCTTCAGCTGACCTGGGACTGGTTCGAGTGCTTACATTCTCTATTATTACCGTATATGTATTTAAGAAGTGTTTTGGTGATACATATGTTTTTATTTCATACAATCAACTTAGAGGTGTCTAAACCTTTATAGTTGATACTAAAAATGTATTTCACGACTATATTGTAATATGAATGTTTATTATGTGTGTTCTGTTGTTTGGCTTGGGTACAGACAAGACTGGACACATTTACTGACCAATATAACAAAGTCTCTGAAAACTCCATGACAGTTATGTTGAAAACAAAACAAAGGGTTTGCCTAATTCTGGGACTTGGCGGCCATTGTTGCCGTCCCTGTTGCATTATGAAACTGTTCTCTGGACGCGAGATGAGAAGTCTGATCTGTTCTAAGAACTTGGTCTCACCAGGAGGATGCAGCCATTTATCTGTCTCTCCTCTGATGGGCTGTTTTTTTAATCTCTTTCATTACCTGTGTCTGTTTTATCCTGTCTCTCAGCGCCATCTGTTTCTCTGCGCTCCTTGGCACCTCCGGATGAGTCCAACAACATGACCTAATATACGATGGATGAGAATGTAGCAGGGGCCAAGATAATGCTACAATAGAGCCTGCACACTCAGCTGTTCCAACACAGAGCTTTATGATGTCTGAAATGCAGGAAAGCGTGGGATATTGTTTTGGGACTGTTTCGGAGGAGATGGAGACAAGAGAAATGATTGTTCACAGATCAAATAAAAAATAGCTGCCAACGCTCTCTCTCGTCCTCTCTCTTTCTCTCTCTCTCTGTGTGTTTTATTTAATTCCATGAACGTCCTGCTCATCACATCTCAGTGGTTCTTCAGCATATATGACATCTCAGTGGTTATACAGTATAGATGACGTCTCAGTGGTTATACAGTATAGATGACGTTTCAGTGGTTATACAGTATAGATGACGTCTCAGTGGTATGTACGGTGTGGAAGAGGCCGTGGGTCAGTAGAACCCGTTCACCCCAAAGTTACCTGACTTTGGGGTGGCCAACAATAACAGTACAGGAACTCAGGTGTGGAGTGTGGGTGGGAGTTTTGGATTGCCCTATGAAGGGAGAACACCCACACTGTGTGTTGAATCATGATGCTGCCAGAGTTTGAAACATTCTGTGATCCTCTGAACAATGCACTATGATTATCATTTATTTTTTGTAATGATCAAATGACTCAATGAAAAAACTTGATATGATAACCTTACAGAAATATACAATCCTTCTACTATTTTGTGTACTGTAATATATACCTTTGAAAACATGCAGAATGTACCTGCACATAGAAACCCTTACACCTCGCAGTCTCGGCAGTGCCAGATCTGGACATCTGGGACCATTGAGAAGGAAGTGCCAAGTGGACACCCAGCCAGGCAGGTGGGACTGATTCGGACAAATGGGACATATTCTTTGACTTGTCCAACAGCTAAAAATACTTGTCAGAAAGTAACATTTCTGTAATATAAAAAAAATGAACACTATTGACAGATGCTATATGATCATTATTGTAATTTTAGTAACATTGGACAAGCTCTGACCCTCCAACAATATTGAACCTACACTAAGTGTATAAAACATGAGTAAAATTTGCCCATGTTGACTCCAATGCTTCCCACTGTTGTTAAAACTTGACTAGATGTCTTTTGAGAGATTGACCATTCTTGATACACATGGGAAACTGTTGTTATGACTGTCCACAAGAATCCAAATAGGTCAGGTTCTGCAATGAATAACTTCACTCAGACCCCGTCTCAGCCGCGGAAGGAATGTCCTTTGTCTTTTTCCCACCAAACTCTAACACATTCAAAAGCAACTACCGGAACAATATTCCTAACATAGAATGGGGGCAATCTATAGAACACAAATGTCATGTTGTTTGTTATTTTGTGATGTCATTTAAACTGTTATGAAGGAAATACTGTAACTTGGAAAATACAACCACTACATGGATGTTGTGCATGTAATATGAAAAATGATTAATGTGCTTTTGTTAAGGGAAGAATGTGATTTGAAAACTACGAGAGATAATTGTTTTACATAACCTTTTACAAGTAAGTAGCCACCGACTCTGAGTGAGGTCAGAGAACGTTGTCGCCTGACGGAACAGCCCCTTTCAAACAAACTGTATAAAATGATGGGTTAAGAATTAACATACAGTGAGGGGAAAATGTATTTGATCCCCTGTACATTTGCCAACTGACAAAGAAATGATCAGTCTATAATTTAATGGTAGGTTTATTTGAACAGTGAAAGACAGAATAACAACAACAAAAAATCCAGAAAAACGCATGTAAAAAATATTATAAATTGATTTGCATTTTAATGAGTTGAGTTACAATTTAATTGGCTAGTAAATAAATAATTGAACCAATTTATGTAGTACTTAATCATAAGTAAGGCTCAGATTTTTGCAGATGCAGGTGGTTACGACTGTTCAGAATGATGATATGATACGAGGTTATGATTAATAAGTTTACTTTTTATAGATGTTTTATAGATGTGTTAGAGTTTAATTCAGGAGATGATGACTCTTTAAAGAACCGCTCTCATGGTGCCCCAGATTTTAATGAGTTAATTGTTACATGATTAATTTAATAACAATTAAACATAGTTAGTTGATTAGATAAATAACAGTCTTCAGATTCATGTTAAAGTCAAGTCATGACACTGTTGAGTGTGAAAAACCATGCAGCATTGCAGTTCTTGACACACTGAAACTGGTGTGCCTGGTGCCTACTACCATACCCCATTAAAATCAACTTAAATATGTTGTCTTGCCCAATCACCCCCTGAATGGCACACATACACAATCCATATCTCAATTGTCTGAAGTCTTAAAAATCATTTTTAATCTTCATCTTCACTGATTGAAGTGGATTTAATAAGTTAAATCAATAAGGGATCATAGCTTTCACCTGGATTCACCTGGACAGTCTATGTCATGGAAAGAGCAGGTGTCCCTAATGTTTTGTACACTCAGTGCATAACAAACTGAATCTGCATACAACACAATAAAGTACATCAGCAACATCAGTGAATTCATTGACATTTTCCCCTGTGGGGCAGAATTGATGAATTACCATTTAATACTGGATAGAATAATAACCTTGCCAACCTATTCCAGGCTAATTAAAGCTGTTTGACATCTGTTTACCTCACAATACATGTCTACAACAAAGAGATCAAAATGTCCCCAAACATTTTCTGCATCACCCCAAATTGACAATAGACTACGCAGGGGACCACATTTGGAAAAATGATATTCCCTTAACACTGGCCATGTGTACCACGGGAGGTTGGTGGCAACTTAATTGGGGAGGACGTGTTCGTGGTAATGGCTGGAGCGGAATTGGTGGAATGGTATCAGATACATCAAACACATGGTTTCCATGGTTTCCATATAGTTGACGCCATTCCATTAGTCGTCCTCCCATCAGCAGCCTCTTGTAGAGCAAATTCTCATAGTTTAAAAGTACATTAATTGACATTAAAGGTTGTATTCTCAAATCACTTAATTTGTTTGAAACAATGACAGTTTTTCTCAGGCCCCATTTCAAGCCCAAGTTTAGCCTGTCGAGTTTAGCCTACGCTAAATCAAGGCTGTACCACAACCGGCCATGATTGGGGGTCCCATAGGGCGACGCACAATTGGCCCAGCATCGTCCGGGTTTGGCAGGTATAGGCCATCATTGTAAATAAGAATTTGTTCTTAACTGACTTGCCTAGTTAAAGAAAGGTACTTTTTTTTAAAGTAAGAAAATAAACCCATACAATTCTGCAGCGAAACAATATGTAGGGCGACCACTATTTGTCACATTTGGTTACTCTAGTCTAGAAGTTAGTCGTAGTTTTGCGAGCCAATGCTAACTACCATTAACACAATATTGCTAGCTGGCAATTGTGCTAACACTAGTTAACGACTACCGAACTTAGCTGTATAGCTAGTCAGCCGGTGAAGCTGTCAGTTGGTAACGGGTTGTAAAACCTAACATTAGCTAGAACAGTTCGCTAGAACTATTTTGATTAACTTACACATTTGTTGAGCGGTCCATGACATCTCCCTCTGTGTCATTTTGAACCTATGATCTTTCTTGGACTCCTGGTTGGTGCAGCAGTCTAAGGCACGGCATCTCAGTGGTAGAGGTGTCACTACAGACCCTGGTTTGATTCCAGGCTGTATCATAACCGGCCGTGATTGGGAGTCCCACAGGACTGCACACAATTGGCACAGTGTAGTCTGGGTTAAGGTTTGGCTGGGGTAAGCCATCATCGTAAATAACAATTTGTTCTTAACTGACTTGCCAAGTTGAAGAAAAGTTGAAGAAAGGTGAATGTTTATTTTTAATCCTTTTCTCCTCATATGCTGCCTTTTTAGCAGCTGGTTCAAGGTTGGGTGATAGTGGTGGACGTATGCAGCACTTTCCTGGTGCCTGGCCTGCTTTCAGCGCTTGTAGAAACATATTTTATTAGACAGCTATCTCCCGCTCTCCATCTCCCAGAGATAACACTGACAAGAGAGTAGGCTACATACATTTGAAAACTGAGGTAAAACCGTGGGCACACACAGACAGGACACGTGATGAAAGAGAGACTTGTTCAGACCTCAGTGCTTCAGACGAGTCACTCCAAACTCTCAGCTCAGTTCATGTCGGCTACTTGCAGCACACTGATAAATACACAAGTGTCTCTGTGCAGAGATTGGGAGTTGACAAACGAAACACATCGCATCTCTAGGACACTGTGGTGGAGGTGATAGTGGTGGAGGTGGTGTTGGTGGAGGTGGTGCTGGAGGGGATGGTGGAGGTGGTGTTGGTGGAGGTGGTGGTGGAGGTGGTGGTGAAGATGGTGGAGGTGGTGATGGTGGTGGTGGTGATGGTGGTGGAGGTGGTGATGGTTGTTGTGGTGGTGGTGGAGGAGGTAGTAGATATGGTGGTGGTGGTGGTGGTGGAGGAGGAGGTAGTGGAGATGGTGATGGTGGTTGTGGTGGTGTTGGTGGAGGTGGTGGTGGTGTTGGTGGAAGTGGTGGAGGAGGTGGTGGAGGTGGTGATGGTTGTTGTGGTGATGGTGGAGGAGGAGGTAGTGGAGATGGTGATGGTGGTTGTGGTGGTGTTGGTGGAGGTGGTGTTGGTGGAAGTGGTGGAGGAGGTGGTGGAGGTGGTGATGGTTGTTGTGGTGGTGGTGGAGGTGGTGGTGGTGGAGGTAGTGGAGATGGTGGTGATGGTGGTGGTGGAAGTGGTGGAGGAGGAGGTAGTGGTGATGGTGGAGGTGGTGATGGTAGTGGAGATGGTGAAGATGGTGGTGGAGGTGGTATTGGTAGTGGAGGAGGTAGTGGAGATGTTGAAGATGGTGGTGGAGGTGGTGTTGGTAGTGGAGGAGGTAGTGGAGATGTTGAAGTTGGTGGTGGAGGTGGTGTTGGTAGTGCAGGAGGTAGTGGAGATGTTGAAGATGGTGGTGGAGGTGGTGTTGGTAGTGGAGGAGGTAATGGAGATGCTGAAGATGGTGGTGGAGGTGGTGTTGGTAGTGGAGGAGGTAGTGGAGATGTTGAAGATGGTGGTGGAGGTGGTGTTGGTAGTGGAGGAGGTAGTGGAGATGGTGAAGGTGGTGGTGGAGGTGGTGATGGTAGTGGAGATGGTGAAGGTGGTGGAGGTGGAGGTGTTAATGGTAGTGGAGGAGGTAGTGGAGATGTTGAAGGTGGTGGCTGAGGTGGTGTTGTTAGTGGAGGAGGTAGTGGAGATGTTGAAGATGGTGGTGGAGGTGGTGTTGGTAGTGGAGGAGGTAGTGGAGATGGTGAAGGTGGTGGTGGAGGTGGTGTTGTTAGTGGAGGAGGTAGTGGAGATGGTGAAGGTGGTGGTGGAGGTGGTGTTGGTAGTGAAGGAGGAAGTGGAGATGTTGAAGATGGTGGTGTTGGTAGTGGAGGAGGTAGTGGAGATGTTGAAGATGGTGGTGGAGGTGGTGTTGGTAGTGGAGGAGGTAGTGGAGATGGTGAAGGTGGTGGTGGAGGTGGTGATGGTATTGGAGATGGTGAAGGTGGTCGAGGTGGAGGTGGTGATGGTAGTGGAGGAGGTAGTGGAGATGTTGAAGGTGGTGGTGGAGGTGGTGTTGTTAGTGGAGGAGGTAGTGGAGATGGTGGTGGTGGAGGTGGTGTTGGTTTGTATAAAATCAAAAGTAATTTGATTAGTGAACAACAGGTGTAGACTAACAGTGAAATGTTTACTTACGTTCCCTTCCCAGTAATGCAGAGAGAAACAAAGACACATAGTATAAAAAAAAAGAGTGAGAGATATTTCACTTCAGCTGTAATTGAGAGCTATGTTGTTTGGTGTCTCACTCACTCTGCATCCTCAACCTCATTTTGTTTGTTTGCACAAGGGAAAGAAGAGAGAAAGTGTTAGACCGTGTGAGTGAGTGAGTGAGTGAGTGAGTGAGTGAGTGAGTGAGTGAGTGAGTGAGTGAGAGAGAGAGAGTTGTTGCAGTAGTTTAAGCATTCATTTGTCTGTGTGGTGAATACTATGCTTTTTTTCTGGTGTCTGTGTTAATACAGGGATAATATAATTGAGTTTTACACATTGCCTGTGAGAGGGGATCATTACGTAAGCGTTATCACGCAATTGTTGTGACAAGCTCTGTAAACACTGTACGCCAGGCTTTCAACAGGAAATGAAAACAGAGGTTTTTCAAACATTTCAAGGAAACAATTATACTGTAAAAAAAAAGTGACACACTCCAAAGATTGGATATGCTTCCTTATTTAACAAATTCTGCAATGAAGGAGCTGTTCAGGGTTCCATCCAGTAGCTAGCTGGTCAGGGTTCCATCCAGTAACTAGCTGGTCAGGGTTCCATCCAGTAGCTAGCTGGTCAGGGTTCCAACCAGTAACTAGCTGGTCAGGGTTCCATCCTGTAGCTAGCTGGTCAGGGTTCCATCCTGTAGCTAGCTGGTCAGGGTTCCATCCTGTAGCTAGCTGGTCAGGGTTCCATCCAGTAACTAGCTGGTCAAGAATCCGTGTAGATCTGTGTAGTGTTTGTAGAGCACCAAGTCAAACACAATCGGTGGAGTAACATGTATTGTAGTTGGTCAAATCACACGATGCATCTCAGTGAGCTACTCTTTTTCTTTCTTTCCTTTTTCAACCAGTACCATGTTTAGTGACCCGGCAACATGCCGTGTTCTGTCAGGGTCTTCAGTCTCAGGAAGCTTTGCTGGAAGAAATGTCAGAAAAGCAGCCAGTAGAGAGAAGTGGACCGCTTGTGGCCCGTGGCTTTAATCAGTGCCTCACGCAGTCGCAGTCACTCACGAAACACTTTGGATTTACTCAGACAACACAGAACACCGACCGGGTTAGCTCTGATTATGACCTGTGTGTCTTACTAAGGAGGGCATTGACTAACACAGCCCAACAAAACATGTTTCGGGGAGAGTAAGACTGGTAGGCTGTGAGGTAGCTAACTTGGGATGTGTTCTCCTGTCATGGCTGGGACAGAAACATGATGAGAAACTATACAGCTGCAAGACATGGCGTTGAAGTCACTGGTCACTGGTGCTGTTGTGCACTTTGCAGCCCTTTGATTGGTTTGTTGAAAGGTTGAAAGGTTTTATTCAAAAATCATAATATTTTAAATGTACATTTAAAGTTTGGTGTGTTCTTAGAATATCGTAAAGAGGCAATTATGAAGATCTTTGGGTTGCTTCTGAACTCCTGTTTCCTTCCTGTCATTGTTGTTGTTGTTGTTTACTGTACACAAAGCAGTATATTCTCGGATTGTCAACTACCAATCTTTTGAATATTCTGCACCCAAATGCCTCTGCTGCTATGGCAACTAATAAATCCAAATAATTTTGTATAGAGTCTACCTTACTCTCATACGTGACATGAACACTGAGAAATATAAGATGATGTGCTGATCCCCCATCCCGAATGCACAGGGGGCAACAAGGTAATGGATTCTTCCTAAACAGATAGTCCTGTTAATGCTTGTTTAGGAAGCCTTCCTCAGTAATTAACAAGTAACAACCCCCTGCCATCGAAATACCTGATTCAATTTGCAATAAGACAACACACGTCGGCAAAGTTTTTAATTGTGCCCTTGGCGATAACTTACTGTTTGAAATCGCATTCCAAGCGTCGGGGCGATATTCCCCCAAGGTGTGATTTTTGAGAAAATCGTACCGCCGCAAGCTAATTCGGATACACACATTGGTGGTGAGGTGAGCAACAACGCACATTACCCGGCATAACGGTGTTCCTTACGGTCCTGGGGAGGAACAGAAGGAGAGTTAATATGTTCGCCAATTATTTCCACTTCGTGCCTTTTATTGCCTCCGGTGGGAAGGAGGGATGGAGAGAGGAAATGGAGAGGTAGGAGGTGGAGTCCCGCCCAATCCCTTCCTCTTTCCCTCCATTGTTAAACAGTTGGGTTGTGTGGAGGCTGCCTACGGAATGCCGACACATACAGAAAAAAATGAGATTCCGTAAACTAAGGATATTAATATTTACATTAGAGGAAATGTACAACTGGTTGGATACGATTAGAAAGGTGACATGTTTTTCATGTTTCTCCTGTGTTCAGATTCAAATGGCTGGGCACAGAATAAAATAAACATGTTGTTTATCTCTAAGTCCCCTCCATGTCAACTCTGATATATCTACGTCAGAGAGACAAACATGGCGGATGGCGCTAGTTGGTACTGGATGACTCAGCTGTCTGTTCCCTATCTTGACTGTTTGGAATTTAAGATTATTATAGGGGACTTCGTGTTCTGTTCCTCTCTGGGTACTTGGGCACATGGCCAGGCTGTACACAGAGTTGACACATACACACAGATTGAACCTGGCTGTCATGCGGTAGTCACTCATAATCACTCAGCTTTCCTCTTTGTGGTTCACTTATTCACTTCCCCTTCATATGGTAGGACTTTGCTTTTAAATGAGAAGCATATATGTAGTGCCTGTAAAGCCTTTATGAAGGGTCCATAAAACCTTTATAACATCAAATCAAATCAAATTTATTTATATAGCCTTTCGTACATCAGCTGATATCTCAAAGTGGTGTACAGAAACCCAGCCTAAAACCCCAAACAGCAAGCAATGCAGGTGTAGAAGCACGGTGGCTAGGAAAAACTCCCTAGAAAGGCCAAAACCTAGGAAGAAACCTAGAGAGGAACCAGGCTATGTGGGGTGGCCAGTCCTCTTCTGGCTGTGCAGGGTGGAGATTATAACAGAGCATGGCCAAGATGTTCAAATGTTCATAAATGACCAGCATGGTCCAATAATAATAAGGCAGAACAGTTGAAACTGGAGAAGCAGCACGGCCAGGTGGACTGGGGACAGCAAGAAGTCGTCATGTCAGGTAGTCCTGAGGCATGGTCCTAGGGCTCAGGTCCTCCGAGAGAGAGAAAGAAAGAGAGAAACAGAGAATTAGAGAGCGCACACTTAAATTCACACAGGACACCGAATAGGACAGGAGAAGTACTCCAGATATACCAAACTGACCCTAGCCCCCCGACACATAAACTACTGCAGCATAAATACTGGAGGCTGAGACAGGAGGGGTCAGGAGACACTGTGGCCCCATCCGAGGACACCCCCGGACAGGGCCAAACAGGAAGGATATAACCCCACCCACTTTGCCAAAGTACAGCCCCCACACCATAATATGTTCCTTGTTTAAAAATGTAATTGAAGTTGTTATTTTATACATCTTAAGAAACACTGCTCTTAATCCCCCCAGAGTTGATGTCAGCGCCCCAGCGTCTGTCTAATTAGCATCATAAAGAAAATGCATTAAAATCTGTCGGTTTAAGATATAGATATCTGTTTAGCATGGGCTGTGTCTCAATGCACCGCATCTGCCGATGTCGGCCTTCTGCATCTGCCGATGTCGGCCTTCTGCATCTGCCGATGTCGGCCTTCTGCATCTGCCGATGTCGGCCTTCTGCATCTGCCGATGTCGGCCTTCTGCATCTGCCGATGTCGGCCTTCTGCATCTGCCGATGTCGGCCTTCTGCATCTGCCGATGTCGGCCTTCTGCATCTGCCGATGTCGGCCTTCTGCATCTGCCGATGTCGGCCTTCTGCATCTGCCGATGTCGGCCTTCGGCATCTGCCGATGTCGGCCTTCTGCATCTGCCGATGTCGGCCTTCTGCATCTGCCGATGTCGGCCTTCTGCATCTGCCGATGTCGGCCTTCTGCATCTGCCGATGTCGGCCTTCTGCATCTGCCGATGTCGGCCTTCTGCATCTGCCGATGTCGGCCTTCTGCATCTGCCGATGTCGGCCTTCTGCATCTGCCGATGTCGGCCTGCTGCATCTGCCGATGTCGGCCTGCTGCATCTGCCGATGTCGGCCTGCTGCATCTGCCGATGTCGGCCTGCTGCATCTGCCGATGTCGGCCTTCTGCATCTGCCGATGTCGGCCTTCTGCATCTGCCGATGTCGGCCTTCTGCATCTGCCGATGTCGGCCTTCTGCATCTGCCGATGTCGGCCTTCTGCATCTGCCGATGTCGGCCTTCTGCATCTGCCGATGTCGGCCTTCTGCATCTGCCGATGTCGGCCTTCGGCATCTGCCGATGTCGGCCTGCTGCATCTGCCGATGTCGGCTTGCTGCATCTGCGATGGAAGGTGGCAGAGCTAGAGCAGTGTTTGTCAGCCAGGGAGACATCCTGAATATTGGTATTTTCACAAAAACGTCTGTGCGAACGGTTTGGGTTACAAACCATCGAAAGCTGAGACTCTCACGTACATGTTGTTTGTTTTTCTCTACGATGCAAGACTCACATGACCCATCTGGTTCTTTAACCCGGTACCAGTTAAAAAAATGAATGGAAGTACTTTACAGCCAATACGAGAAAAAATATGATTACATACACTTAGGTTGAAGTCATTAACTTCTTGGTCCTACTTGAGACGTCTGCGTGCACTTCACAAAATAGAATGCATCATGAGGCAGGAAAATGATGTGGATATATTGAAGCAACATCTCAGGAAACCAGTTAAAGCTTGGTCACAGAAAGCCCTGACCTCAATCCCATAGAAAATGGGTGAGTAGAACTGAAAAAGCATGTGTGAGCAAGGAGGCCAACAAACCTGACTCAATTACACTAGCTCTGTCAAGAGGAATGGGCCAAAATTCACCCAACTTATTGTGGGAAGCTTGTGGAAGGCTACCTGAAACGTTTGACCCAAGTTAAGCAATTTAAAGGAAATGCTACCAAATACAAATTGAGTGTACGTAATCTTCTGGCCCACTGGGAATGTGATGAAAGAAATAAAAGCTGAATAAATCATTCTCTCTGTTATTATTCTGACATTTCACATTCTTAAAATGAAGTGATGATCCTAACTGACCTACAACAGGGACTTTTGACTAGGATTAAATGTCAGGAATTGTGAAAAACTGAGTTTAAATGTGTTTGGCTAAAGTGTATCTAAACTTCCGACTTCAACTGTGTATAGTTTCCTCTCAGACTTAAAAACATACTTCCTTTTGATTCATTTAGGACTGTTTCACAATATTTGGGAATGTTTTTCACTTAGTTTCTATAGGTAACAGCATTAAGGCCAAATTCAATGTTTCTTCAAATAATTGATTTAAATATATTTTTTTATACCTAAAGGAGTTCTAAAATTTGAAATAGCGAAATTATCCTTGGTATGACCATCATCAAACGAGCCCAGATGTTATCTGAGTAGAAACCCAGCCCGGGCCCTTAGTCCTTAGACCCCATTTACAAGAGGTGTCTCCAGTCCTGGAATATAACCAATCTAAGCAAGCTATTTCAAATCCAATTGTTGTGAAAATGGAGCCAGCGAGCTGCAGGCATTGTGAGGGACTTTGGCCCACACAAACCAATTAGGCAAGTTTCCAAAGCAATACTCCACAATGTAGCCCAGAGGACGGCAGCCCAACAAGACTTTGATTTCCCTGAATGTGATTGTAATTTTATATTCCCTGGAAAAGCAAGATGGCTGCCATGGGTTGGTTGGTTGGTTGGTGTTGTGAGTGTGTCTGTGAGATCTGAGGAAGATTAAGGTTTGATTAACACATTCACACTGTTCTGACAGTATGTGCAGTATGTCTGCATTCCCGGGTAGACCTGGGATAGAGCAATATCAAATACAGGCGGCTATCTTTATCTCTATCTAAACACACACTTAACGGTGTGTATTAGATCAGTGATCCCCTCTCTACCCCTGACATTAGACTGTAATCCCGGATTCTGGGATCAAGGATTAGTGCTGCGACTGAGATAGCAGCCTGTGGCCTTTACAGAGACTAAATGCTACTGAGCCCTCAGTCCCCCCACAGTACAATACAAGAGAATGGACCACATAATGAGAGTCAGGAGACTTGGACTGGTCCGTTTATATGGGAAGAAGAGTGTTGATGTTTGTTGTGTTGTTACCTCGTGGAGATTAGCTCTGAATCTCTGATTAACTTTTAGACTGTACTATTACAACACAGACTAACTGTTAAAACAATTCACACCCCGAGATATTTCATCATATATTATATTTTGTCATTACTGTAAAGTTGTTGCCACACAGAACAGCGTATATTCACATTGAGAGAAGTCAAGACAATTATTCGGTGTGTTATCCGTATCACAACAAGGTCTACCACATTACCCCCCTATTGTAGCAATCTGTGAGCCCCTTATTGTAGCAATCTGTGAGCCCCCTATTGTAGCAATCTGTGACCCCCCTATTGTAGCAATCTGTGAGCCCCCTATTGTAGCAATCTGTGAGCCCCCTATTGTTGCAATCTGTGAGCCCCCTATTGTAGCAATCTGTGAGCCCCCCTATTGTAGCAATCTGTGACCCCCCCTATTGTAGCAATCTGTGAGCCCCCTATTGTAGCAATCTGTGAGCCCCCTATTGTAGCAATCTGTGAGCCCCCCTATTGTAGCAATCTGTGAGCCCACTATTGTAGTATCTGTGAGCCCCCTATTGTAGCAATCTGTGAGCCCCCTATTGTAGCAATCTGTGAGCCCCCTATTGTAGCAATCTGTGAGCCCCCTATTGTAGCAATATGTGAGCCACCCTATAGTAGCAATCTGTGAGCCCCCCTATTGTAGCAATCTGTGAGCCCCTTATTGTAGCAATCTGTGAGCCCCCTATTGTAGCAATCTGTGAGCCTTCTATTTTAGCAATTTGTGAGCCCCCCTATTGTAGCAATCTGTGACCCCCCCTATTGTAGCAATCTGTGACCCCCCTTATTGTAGCAATCTGTGAGCCCCCTATTGTAGCAATCTGTGAGCCCCCTATTGTAGCAATCTGTGAGCCCCCCTATTGTAGCAATCTGTGAGCCCACTATTGTAGTATCTGTGAGCCCCCTATTGTAGCAATCTGCGAGCCCCCTATTGTAGCAATCTGTGAGCCCACTATTGTAGTATCTGTGAGCCCCCTATTGTAGCAATCTGTGAGCCCCCTATTGTAGCAATCTGTGAGCCCCCTATTGTAGCAATCTGTGAGCCCCCTATTGTAGCAATCTGTGAGCCCCCTATTGTAGCAATCTGTGAGCCCCCTATTGTAGCAATATGTGAGCCACCCTATTGTAGCAATCTGTGAGCCCACTATTGTAGTATCTGTGAGCCCCCTATTGTAGCAATCTGTGAGCCCCCCTATTGTAGCAATCTGTGAGCCCCCCTATTGTAGCAATCTGTGAGCCCCTTATTGTAGCAATCTGTGAGCCCCCTATTGTAGCAATCTGTGAGCCCCCTATTGTAGCAATCTGTGAGCCTTCTATTTTAGCAATTTGTGAGCCCTCTATTTTAGCAATCCATCTTCCTCCTCTAATTTAGATCATTTCAAACCCCGGCACCGTCCGTCAAACAGGAGGCAGAAACACAGACGCACCCCAAAGAAAAGGCAAGGAGGAGAGAAGAAAGACATCAATCATATTACTACAGATATCCTTCATATTACTACAGATATCCTTCATATTACTACAGACATCCTTCATATTACTACAGATATCCTTCATATTACTACAGATATCCTTCATATTACTACAGATATCCTTCAGAATTAGCTGGCACTTCCCAGCCTTGGCACTTGTCAGCAGGCAGGCAGGAGGTGTGCAGATACCGAATTGGCTCTATAAGTAACCCATGACTTCCTGATGCTATTATCCAGCTGGGAAAGACAGCGCTCGGTGGCACCATCATTTTGTCAGCTAGCTAATAAAGCAACCCTCAACATAGACTGCTCATATGAGTCGTGATAACTCCACAGCCAGTGATAATCCTTAAGAGTCTCATATGAGTCGTGATAACTGCACAGCCAGTGATATTCCTTAAGAGTCTCATATGAGTCGTGATAACTCCACAGCCTGTGATAATCCTAAACCGGAGGGGGACTCCTTTAGGTATTTAAAAGGTATACAAAAATGATTACATGCTTTGCAAGAACGATTTCCTTATTAATTAACCTGTTTATATGGAAAACATCTGAAACCAGGCTTCTGATGAACCTTTTGAAGAATTCAGGAAATTGCTCATTAGCATAAATGCTCTACCACAGAGAGGATGTCATTTTTGCAAATAATATTTGATTCTGAGTTTGGACATATAAAGTTTGTATGTGAACTATGTCTAAGACACATACTTACAGTTGTTCCGAACTCACCTTACTCGGCATAAGAAGGAGGCCTGCGCGACCGGTGCTAGCACACACGCAGATAAAATACACAGCTGAAATACTGACAAAGCTGTTTACCAGTCCCAATAATTGAAGCTGTTTACATGTCCTAATAATTGAACATGATTACTGTACATGTCCTAATCATTTCAATGATTGCTCAGAAAACCAGGTGTTTTAATCAGCGTTTGCTTACTTTGATGGTGACCTTACGCTGATGAAGATAAGCAGAGTAAGATATTTACAGGACTATTTCCAGCGTCTGCCTACCACCATAATCGGTTTAATATCGAATGATTTGTAACGGCTGTCCTCTTCGTCTGAGGAGGAGTAGGAAGGATCGGACCAATGCGCAGCGTGGTAAGTGTCCATGTTAATTTATTAGCTGAACACACAAAACAAAATAACGAAGTGAATGGAAGAAACAAAACAGTTCTGCAGGGTGACATACACTAAACAGAAAACAACCACCCACAAACAAGAGTGGGAAAACAGGCTACCTAAGTATGGTTCTCAATCAGAGACAACGTTTGACAGCTGCCTCTGATTAGGAACCATACCAGGCCAAACACATAGAAATAGAAAACATAGAACACACAACATAGAATGCCCACCCCAACTCACGCCCTGACCAAACTAAAACAGAGACATAAAAAAGGAACTAAGGTCAGGACGTGACATGATTAGTGTGCATGGAAACGTACTCATTGAATTTGGATTTACTGCTGTTAGCCCATAGAAACACATTCATACGTGGAAAAACACAACTTTGTTTTAAAATCTACCTCTGTTCAATATCTGATAGAAATAAGAAAGATCGGGAAATTATTTGTATGTTGTTGTTGTTGTTTTTTACCCATATCATCCCCTTTTGGGGTAGGGGGGCACTAAACTACTTCCATATACAAAGAGTATACAAAACATTATGAACACCTTCCTAATATTGAGTTTCACCCACTTTGGCCCTCAGAACAGCCTCAATGTGTCAATGCATGGACTCTAGAAGGGGTCGAAAGTGTTCCACAGGGACGCTGGCCCATGCTGACTCCTATCCTCCCCACAGTTGTGTGAAGTTGGCTGGATGTCCTTTGGGTGGTGGACCATTCCTGAAAAACACAGGAAACTGTTGTGTGTGGAAAAACCCAAAGAGTTGCAATTCTTGATTACCAACCGGTGCCCCTGGCACCTACTACCATATTCCATTCAAAGGCACCTAAATATGTTGTCTTGCTTATTCACCCTCTGAATGGCACACACACAATCCATGTCACAATTGTTTCAAGGCTTAAAAATCCTTCTTTAACCTGTCTCCTCCCCTTCATCTCCCCTCCCCATCATCCCTACACGGATTTAACAAGTGACATCAGTAAGGGATCATAGTTTTCACCTGGATTCACCTGGTCAGTCTACAGTATATAATGGAAAGAGCAGACGAGGTAACGGGTAACGGGCTACCTTCAGACGAGGTAACTGGTAACAGGCTACCTTCAGACGAGGTAACTGGTAACGGGCTACCTTCAGACGAGGTAACAGGTAACGGGCTACCTTCAGACAAGGTAACGGGTAACGGGCTACCTTCAGACGAGGTAACTGGTAACGGGCTACCTTCAGACGAGGTAACAGGCTACGTTCAGATGAGGTAACAGGCTACCTTCAGACGAGGTAACTGGTAACGGGCTACCTTCAGACGAGGTAACAGGTAACAGGCTACCTTCAGACGAGGTAACTGGTAACGGGCTACCTTCAGACGAGGTAACAGGCTACCTTCAGACGAGGTAACTGGTAACGGGCTACCTTCAGACGAGGTAACAGGCTACCTTCTGACGAGGTAACTGGTAAAGGGCTACCTTCAGATGAGGTAACTGGTAACGGGCTACCTTCAGACGAGGTAACAGGTAACGGGCTACATTCAGACGAGGTAACAGTAAACGGGCTACCTTCAGACGAGGTAACAGGTAACAGGCTACCTTCAGACGAGGTAACGGGCTACCTTCAGACGAGGTAACTGGTAACGGGCTACCTTCAGACGAGGTAACAGGTAACGAGCTACCTTCAGACAAGGTAACGGGTAATGGGCTACCTTCAGACGAGGTAACTGGTAACAGGCTACCTTCAGACGAGGTAACTGGTAACGGGCTACCTTCAGACGAGGTAACGTGCTACCTTCAGACGAGGTAACAGGCTACCTTCAGACGAGGTAACTGGTAACGGGCTACCTTCAGACGAGGTAACAGGCTACGTTCAGATGAGGTAACAGGCTACCTTCAGACGAGGTAACTGGTAACGGGCTACCTTCAGACGAGGTAACAGGTAACGGGCTACCTTCAGACGAGGTAACTGGTAACGGGCTACCTTCAGACGAGGTAACAGGCTACCTTCAGACGAGGTAACTGGTAACGGGCTACCTTCAGACGAGGTAACAGGCTACCTTCTGACGAGGTAACTGGTAAAGGGCTACCTTCAGATGAGGTAACTGGTAACGGGCTACCTTCAGACGAGGTAACAGGTAACGGGCTACCTTCAGACGAGGTAACAGTAAACGGGCTACCTTCAGACGAGGTAACAGGTAACAGGCTACCTTCAGACGAGGTAACTGGTAACGGGCTACCTTCAGACGAGGTAACTGGTAACGGGCTACCTTCAGACGAGGTAACTGGTAACGGGCTAGCTTCAGACGAGGTAACAGGTTACCTTCAGACGAGGTAACAGGCTACCTTCAGACGAGGTAACTGGTAGCGGGCTACCTTCAGACGAGGTAACAGGTAACAGGCTACCTTCAGACGAGGTAACTGGTAGCGGGCTACCTTCAGACGAGGTAAAGGGCTACCTTCAGACGAGGTAACAGGTAACAGGCTACCTTCAGACGAGGTAACTGGTAACGGCCTACCTTCAGACGAGGTAACTGGTAACAGGCTACCTTCAGACGAGTTAACAGGTAGCGGGCTACCTTCAAACGAGGTAATATGTAGCGGGCTACCTTCAAACGAGGTAACATGTAGCGGGCTACCTTCAGACGAGGTAACTGGTAACGGGCTACCTTCAGACGAGGTAACAGGCTACCTTCAGACGAGGTAACTGGTAACGGGCTACCTTCAGACGAGTCTTGTGAGGCTTGTATGTGTTTGTGAGAGTCTCACCTTTTCATAAATTGGTGATATTAGTTTTAAGCCATCCCGTTCGGATGTTACAGATGTTTTCGTGAGAAGATCAATGTTTGGGATGTCTCCTGGTCTGACAAAGACCGCTGTAGCTCAGCCAACTTCCAGCACAGATGCAGAAGGCCGTCATTGGTGGATTTTGTGGACAGAAATATTTTTTTTTAAACTTTTTTTAATTAGGCAAGTCAGTTAAGAACAAATTCTTATTTTCATTGACAGTCTAGGAACAGTGGGTTACCTGGTCTAGGAACAGTGGGTTAACTGGTCTAGGAACAGTGGGTTAACTGGTCTAGGAACAGTGGGTTAACTGCCTGTTCAGGGGCAGAACAACAGATTTTTTTCTTGTCAGCTCGAGGGATTCGATCGAGCAACCTATTGAATACTAGTCCAAAGCTTTAAACACCAGGCTACCTGCTGCCTCTACACTCTAACCACCAGGATACCTGCTGCCTCTACACTCTAACCACCAGGATACCTGCTGCCTCTACACTCTAACCACCAGGCTACCTGCCTCCTCTACACTGTAACCACCAGGATACCTGCTGCCTCTACACTCTAACCACCAGGATACCTGCTGCCTCTACACTCTAACCACCAGGCTACCTGCCTCCTCTACACTCTAACCACTAGACCACCTGCCTCCTCTACACTCTAACCACTAGACTACCTGCCTCCTCTACACTCTAACCACTAGACCACCTGCCTCCTTTACACTCTAACCACTAGGCTACCTGCCTCCTCTACACTGTAACCACTAGGCTACCTGCCTCCTCTACACTCTAACCACTAGGCTACCTACCTCCTCTACACTCTAACCACCAGGATACCTGCTGCCTCTACACTCTAACCACCAGGATACCTGCTGCCTCTACACTCTAACCACCAGGCTACCTGCCTCCTCTACACTGTAACCACCAGGATACCTGCTGCCTCTACACTCTAACCACCAGGATACCTGCTGCCTCTACACTCTAACCACCAGGCTACCTGCCTCCTCTACACTCTAACCACTAGACCACCTGCCTCCTCTACACTCTAACCACTAGACTACCTGCCTCCTCTACACTCTAACCACTAGACCACCTGCCTCCTCTACACTCTAACCACTAGACCACCTGCCTCCTTTACACTCTAACCACTAGGCTACCTGCCTCCTCTACACTGTAACCACTAGGCTACCTGCCTCCTCTACACTCTAACCACTAGGCTACCTACCTCCTCTACACTCTAACCACCAGGATACCTGCTACCTCTACACTCTAACCACCAGGATACCTGCTGCCTCTACACTCTAACCACCAGGCTACCTGCCTCCTCTACACTGTAACCACCAGGATACCTGCTGCCTCTACACTCTAACCACCAGGATACCTGCTGCCTCTACACTCTAACCACCAGGCTACCTGCCTCCTCTACACTCTAACCACTAGACCACCTGCCTCCTCTACACTCTAACCACTAGACTACCTGCCTCCTCTACACTCTAACCACTAGACCACCTGCCTCCTCTACACTCTAACCACTAGACCACCTGCCTCCTTTACACTCTAACCACTAGGCTACCTGCCTCCTCTACACTGTAACCACTAGGCTACCTGCCTCCTCTACACTCTAACCACTAGGCTACCTACCTCCTCTACACTCTAACCTCGGCTAGAGCCTGTGATTGAGGGAAATAGGGTTGTGAATTTTGGTTGGAGTAGAGGGGAGGGGAGGAGAGGGAAGGAGAAGTGGAGGGAGAGAAAGGGGAGAGGGGAGGGGAGGAGAGGGAAGGAGAGGTGGAGGGAGAACAAGGGGAGAGGGGAGGAGAGATGGAGAGGGGAGGAGAGGGAAGGAGAGGTGGAGGGAGAGGGGAGGAGAGGGAAGGAGAGGTGGAGGGATAGAAAGAGGAGAGGTGGAGGGAGAGGGGAGTAGAGTGGAGGAGAGGTGGAGGGAGAGGGGAGTGGAGAGGGAGGAGAGAGGAAGAAAGGTGGAGTAGATGGGAGGGAGAGGGGAGGGAGAAGGGAGGAAAGGTGGATGGAGAGGGGTGGTGAGGTGGAGTAGAGGAGAGGTGGAGGAGAGGAGAGGAGAGGAGAGGAGAGGAGAGGAGAGGAGAGGAGAGGAGAGGAGAGGAGATGAGAGGAGAGGAGAGGAGAGGAGAGTTGAGGAGAGGAGAGGAGAGGAGAGGAGAGGAGAGGAGAGGAGAGGAGAGGAGAGGAGAGGAGAGGAGGATTGACTGAATTACAGTTTATATAAGGAAATCAGTCAACTGAAGTTGGAGGGAGAGGGGATGAGAGGGGAGGAGAGGTTGAGGGAGAGGGGATGAGAGGAGTGGAAAGGGGATGAGAGGGGATGATACGGGAGGAGAGGTGGAGGGAGATGGGTTGAGAGGTGAAGTAGAGGGGAGGAGAGTGGAGGAGAGGTGGAATAGAGGGGAGGAGAGGGGAGGAGAAGGGAGGAGAGGGGAGGGAATGAGAGGGGATGAGAGGTGGAGTAGAGGGGGGAGAGGGGAGGAGAGGTGGAGTAGAGGGGAGGAGAAGTGGAGGGGAGTAGAGGGCAGGAGAGGTGGAGTAGAGGGGAGGAGAGGTGGAGGGGAGTAGTGGGGAGGAGAATTTCATGATTTTACTGAATTACAGTTTACATAAGGAAATCAGTCAACTGAAGGTGGAGGGAGTTTGGGATGAGAGGTGTAGGGAGAGGGGATGAGAGGGGAGGCGAGGGGAGGAGAGGTGGGAGGAGAGGGGATGAGAGGGGAGGAGAGGTGGAGGGAGAGGGGAGGAGAAGTGGAGGGAAAGGGGGGGAGAGGTGGAGGGAGAGGGGATGAGAGGTGGGAGGATGAGAGGGAAGGAGAGGTGGAGGGAGAGGGGATAAGAGGTGGAGGGAGAGGGGAGGAGAGGGGAGGGGAGTTGAGGGGAGTGGGGGGGGAGAGGTGGAAGGAGATAATGGTGAGAGGGAGAGAGAAAAGGAGGAGTGATTGAGAAAGAGAGGGGATTCATTCAGACAGAGATAGAGAGATTAGAGTGATGGAGAAAGAGAGAGGATTCATTCAGACAGAGATAGAGAGATTAGAGTGATGGAGAAAGAGAGGGGATTCATTCAGACAGAGATAGAGAGATTAGAGTGATGGAGAAAGAGAGGGGATTCATTCAGACAGAGATAGAGAGATTAGAGTGATGGAGAAAGAGAGGGGATTCATTCAGACAGAGATAGAGAGATTAGAGTGATGGAGAAAGAGAGGGGATTCATTCAGACAGAGATAGAGAGATTAGAGTGATGGAGAAAGAGAGGGGATTCATTCAGACAGAGATAGAGAGATTAGAGTGATGGAGAAAAAGATGGAATGTGGTCAGGTAGAGAAAGAGGAGGAGTGAGAAACAGGGGGAACGAGGGAGAGAGAGAAATGTGTACATGGTATGACAAATATGTGGGTGGCTACTCTGTGATTTGGGCAGTAGGCCGAGCTCTAAATATGACTCAAGAAGGGGGAGTTTGAAATCATAATCTATACTGAACAAAAATATTAACTCAACATGTGACAATTAAAAAGGTTTTACTGTATTACAGTTTATATAAGGAAATCAGTCAATTTAAATAAATCAATTAGGCCGCCTGGGAGGGCATAGGCCCACCCACTGGGGAGCCATGCCCACCCACTGGGGAGCCATGCCCACCCACTGGGGAGCCAGGCCCACCCACTGGGGAGCCATGCCCACCCACTGGGGAGCCATGCCCACCCACTGGGGAGCCAGGCCCACCCACTGGGGAGCCATGCCCACCCACTGGGGAGCCAGGCCCACCAACTGGGGAGCCATGCCCACCCACTAGGGAGCCATGCCCACCCACTGGGGAGCCATGCCCACCCACTGGGGAGCCATGCCCACCCACTGGGGAGCCATGCCCACCCACTGAGGAGCCAGGCCCAGCCAATCACAATGAGTTTTTCCCCACAAAAGGGATTTATTACAGACAGAAATACTCCTTAGTTGCATCAGCTGTCCGGATGGCTGGTCTCAGATGATCCCTCAGGGTAAGAAGCTGGATGTGGAGGTCCTGGGCTGGTGTGGTTACACTTGGTCTGCGGTTGTGAGGCCGGTTGGACCTACCGCCAAATTCTCTAAAACAATGTTGGACTAGGCTTATGGTAGAGAAATTAACATTCACTTATCTGGCAACAGCTCTGGTGGAAATTGCAGTCAGCATGACAATTGCACACTACCTCAAAAATCAAGACATCTGTGGTATTGTGTTGTATGACAAAACTGCACATTTTAGAGTGGCCTTTTATTGTCCCCAGCACAAGGTGCACCTGTGTAATGATCATGCTGTTTAATCAGCTTCTTGAAATGCCACACCTGTCAGTTGGACCTTGCTCACTAACAGGGATGTAAACCAATTTGTGCACAACTTTTGAGAGAAATAAGCTTTTTGTGCATCTGGAAAAATTCTGGGTTGTTTTATTTCAGCTCATGAAACTTTGAACCAATATTTTACGTGTCTATTTTTGTTCAGTATATTTAAAGAAAACTAGGGTTTAATTGACCATGAGAGTGTTTATGAGATGTGGTTGGTTATCAAAATAAATGACAGTGAAAAGGTGAATCATTGCTCGATGGGAATAATATTATTGAGAATATTAAGCCATACAAGAAACACACACACACACACACACACACACACACACACACACTTAGAAAAGACACACATGCACACTTAGAAAACACACACTGATACTAACTGCCCGTGAATATTTTATTTAATGATATTTTGGGATAATCAAAACTCCACCATCTCTAAGCTACACTCTCTACCGTCCTCCTAAGACCTCTCCAGCACCAGACCCGGTCAGCAACACTCCACTGTATCACTCCACATTCATCTTGACATAACTGAATTAATCAACGTCCACTTGAATACAAAAAAATAGGACTTGTTTGTTAGGATCCCTGTTCTTTATTTTCCTCCTCCGACGTCTCGATGTTTCGTCTCGGTCCGAGAGGAGAGGTGCTTAATGACTACTGTAGGACCAGATGGAGAGGTGCTTAATGACTACTGTAGGACCAGATGGGGAGGTGCTTAATGACTACTGTAGGACCAGATGGAGAGATGCTTAATGACTACTGTAGGACCAGATGGAGAGGTGCTTAATGACTACTGTAGGACAAGATGGAGAGGTGTTTAATGACTACTGTAGGACCAGGAGGAGAGGTGCTTAATGACTACTGTAGGACCAGATGGAGAGGTGCTTAATGACTACTGTAGGACCAGATGGAGAGCTGCTTAATGACTACTGTAGGACCAGATGGGGAGGTGCTTAATGACTACTGTAGGACCAGATGGAGAGGTGCTTAATGACTACTGTAGGACCAGATGGGGAGGTGCTTAATGACTACTGTAGGACCAGATGGGGAGGTGCTTAATGACTACTGTAGGACCAGATGGAGAGGTGCTTAATGACTACTGTAGGACCAGATGGAGAGGTGCTTAATGACTACTGTAGGACCAGATGGAGAGGTGTTTAATGACTACTGTAGGACCAGATGGAGAGGTGTTTAATGACTACTGTAGGACCAGGAGGAGAGGTGTTTAATGACTACTGTAGGACCAGATGGGGAGGTGTTTAATGACTACTGTAGGACAAGATGGAGAGGTGCTTAATGACTACTGTAGGACCAGATGGAGAGGTGTTTAATGACTACTGTAGGACCAGGAGTAGAGGTGTTTAATGACTACTGTAGGACCAGGTTGAGAGGTGCTTAATGACTACTGTAGGACCAGATGGAGAGTTGCTTAATGACTACTGTAGGACCAGATGGAGAGGTGCTTAATGACTACTGTAGGACCAGATGGAGAGGTGCTTAATGACTACTGTGGGACCAGGAGGAGAGGTGTTTAATGACTACTGTAGGACCAGATGGAGAGGTGTTTAATGACTACTGTAGGACCAGATGGAGAGGTGTTTAATGACTACTGTAGGACCAGATGGAGAGGTGTTTAATGACGACTGTAGGACCAGATGGAGAGGTGCTTAATGACTACTGTAGGACCAGGAGGTGAGGTGTTTAATGACTACTGTAGGACCAGATGGAGAGGTGTTTAATGACTACTGTAGGACCAGATGGAGAGGTGTTTAATGACTACTGTAGGACCAGATGGAGAGGTGTTTAATGACTACTGTAGGACCAGATGGAGAGCTGCTTAATGACTACTGTAGGACCAGATGGAGAGGTGCTTAATGACTACTGTAGGACCAGGAGGAGAGGTGCTTAATGACTACTGTAGGACCAGGAGGAGAGGTGCTTAATGACTACTGTAGGACCAGATGGAGAGGTGTTTAATGACGACTGTAGGACCAGATGGAGAGGTGCTTAATGACTATTGTAGGACCAGGAGGAGAGGTGCTTAATGACTACTGTAGGACCAGGAGGAGAGGTGCTTAATGACTACTGTAGGACCAGATGGAGAGGTGTTTAATGACTACTGTAGAACCAGATGGGGAGGTGTTTAATGACTACTGTAGGACCAGATGGAGAGGTGCTTAATGACTACTGTAGGACCAGGTGGAGAGGTGTTTAATGACTACTGTAGGACCAGATGGAGAGGTGCTTAATGACTACTGTAGGACCAGGTGGAGAGGTGCTTAATGACTACTGTAGGACCAGATGGAGAGGTGTTTAATGACTACTGTAGGACCAGATGGAGAGGTGTTTAATGACTACTGTAGGACCAGGAGGAGAGGTGTTTAATGACTACTGTAGAACCAGATGGGGAGGTGTTTAATGACTACTGTAGGACCAGATGGAGAGGTGCTTAATGACTACTGTAGGACCAGGTGGAGAGGTGTTTAATGACTACTGTAGGACCAGATGGAGAGGTGTTTAATGACTACTGTAGGACCAGATGGAGAGGTGTTTAATGACTACTGTAGGACCAGGTGGAGAGGTGTTTAATGACTACTGTAGGACCAGGTGGAGAGGTGCTTAATGACTACTGTAGGACCAGGTGGAGAGGTGTTTAATGACTACTGTAGGACCAGGTGGAGAGGTGCTTAATGACAACTGTAGGACCAGATGGAGAGGTGTTTAATGACTACTGTAGGACCAGGTGGAGAGGTGTTTAATGACTACTGTAGGACCAGATGGAGAGGTGCTTAATGACTACTGTAGGACCAGATGGAGAGGTGTTTAATGACGAGTGTAGGACCAGATGGAGAGGTGCTTAATGACTACTGTAGGACCAGGAGGAGAGGTGCTTAATGACTACTGTAGGACCAGGAGGAGAGGTGCTTAATGACTACTGTAGGACCAGATGGAGAGGTGTTTAATGACTACTGTAGAACCAGATGGGGAGGTGTTTAATGACTACTGTAGGACCAGATGGAGAGGTGCTTAATGACTACTGTAGGACCAGGTGGAGAGGTGTTTAATGACTACTGTAGGACCAGATGGAGAGGTGCTTAATGACTACTGTAGGACCAGGTGGAGAGGTGCTTAATGACTACTGTAGGACCAGATGGAGAGGTGTTTAATGACTACTGTAGGACCAGGTGGAGAGGTGTTTAATGACTACTGTAGGACCAGATGGAGAGGTGCTTAATGACTACTGTAGGACCAGATGGAGAGGTGTTTAATGACTACTGTAGGACCAGATGGAGAGGTGTTTAATGACTACTGTAGGACCAGGTGGAGAGGTGTTTAATGACTACTGTAGGCCCAGGTGGAGAGGTGCTTAATGACTACTGTAGGACCAGGTGGAGAGAGGTTTAATGACTACTGTAGGACCAGGTGGAGAGGTGCTTAATGACTACTGTAGGACCAGATGGAGAGGTGTTTAATGACTACTGTAGGACCAGGTGGAGAGGTGTTTAATGACTACTGTAGGACCAGATGGAGAGGTGCTTAATGACTACTGTAGGACCAGATGGAGAGGTGTTTAATGACTACTGTAGGACCAGATGGAGAGGTGTTTAATGACTACTGTAGGACCAGGAGGAGAGGTGTTTAATGACTACTGTAGGACCAGATGGGGAGGTGTTTAATGACTACTGTAGGACCAGGAGGAGAGGTGTTTAATGACTAATGTAGGACCAGGTGGAGAGGTGCTTAATGACTACTGTAGGACCAGATGGAGAGGTGCTTAATGACTACTGTAGGACCAGATGGAGAGGTGTTTAATGACTACTGTAGGACCAGATGGAGAGGTGTTTAATGACTACTGTAGGACCAGGTGGAGAGGTGTTTAATGACTACTGTAGGCCCAGGTGGAGAGGTGCTTAATGACTACTGTAGGACCAGGTGGAGAGAGGTTTAATGACTACTGTAGGACCAGGTGGAGAGGTGCTTAATGACTACTGTAGGACCAGATGGAGAGGTGTTTAATGACTACTGTAGGACCAGGTGGAGAGGTGTTTAATGACTACTGTAGGACCAGATGGAGAGGTGCTTAATGACTACTGTAGGACCAGATGGAGAGGTGTTTAATGACTACTGTAGGACCAGATGGAGAGGTGTTTAATGACTACTGTAGGACCAGGAGGAGAGGTGTTTAATGACTACTGTAGGACCAGATGGGGAGGTGTTTAATGACTAATGTAGGACCAGGTGGAGAGGTGCTTAATGACTACTGTAGGACCAGATGGAGAGGTGCTTAATGACTACTGTAGGACCAGATGGAGAGGTGCTTAATGACTACTGTAGGACCAGATGGAGATGTGCTTAATGACTACTGTAGGACCAGGAGGAGAGGTGTTTAATGACTACTGTAGGACCAGATGGAGAGGTGTTTAATGACTACTGTAGGACCAGATGGAGAGGTGTTTAATGACTACTGTAGGACCAGATGGAGAGGTGTTTAATGACTACTGTAGGACCAGATGGAGAGCTGCTTAATGACTACTGTAGGACCAGATGGAGAGGTGCTTAATGACTACTGTAGGACCAGATGGAGATGTGCTTAATGACTACTGTAGGACCAGGAGGAGAGGTGTTTAATGACTACTGTAGGACCAGATGGAGAGGTGTTTAATGACTACTGTAGGACCAGATGGAGAGGTGTTTAATGACTACTGTAGGACCAGATGGAGAGGTGTTTAATGACTACTGTAGGACCAGATGGAGAGCTGCTTAATGACTACTGTAGGACCAGATGGAGAGGTGCTTAATGACTACTGTAGGACCAGGAGGAGAGTTGCTTAATGACTACTGTAGGACCAGGAGGAGAGCTGCTTAATGACTACTGTAGGACCAGATGGAGAGCTGCTTAATGACTACTGTAGGACCAGATGGGGAGGTGCTTAATGACTACTGTAGGACCAGATGGAGAGGTGTTTAATGACTACTGTAGGACCAGATGGAGAGGTGTTTAATGACTACGGTAGGACCAGATGGAGAGGTGTTTAATGACTACTGTAGGACCAGGTGGAGAGGTGTTTAATGACTACTGTGGGACCAGATGGAGAGGTGTTTAATGACTACTGTAGGACCAGGTGGAGAGGTGTTTAATGACTACTGTAGGACCAGATGGAGAGGTGTTTAATGACTACTGTAGGACCAGATGGAGAGGTGCTTAATGACTACTGTAGGACCAGATGGAGAGGTGTTTAATGACTACTGTAGGACCAGATGGAGAGGTGTTTAATGACTACTGTAGGACCAGGAGGAGAGCTGCTTAATGACTACTGTAGGACCAGATGGAGAGCTGCTTAATGACTACTGTAGGACCAGATGGGGAGGTGCTTAATGACTACTGTAGGACCAGATGGAGAGGTGTTTAATGACTACTGTAGGACCAGATGGAGAGGTGTTTAATGACTACGGTAGGACCAGATGGAGAGGTGTTTAATGACTACTGTAGGACCAGGTGGAGAGGTGTTTAATGACTACTGTGGGACCAGATGGAGAGGTGTTTAATGACTACTGTAGGACCAGGTGGAGAGGTGTTTAATGACTACTGTAGGACCAGATGGAGAGGTGTTTAATGACTACTGTAGGACCAGATGGAGAGGTGCTTAATGACTACTGTAGTACCAGATGGAGAGGTGTTTAATGACTACTGTAGGACCAGATGGAGAGGTGTTTAATGACTACTTTAGGACCAGATGGAGAGGTGCTTAATGACTACTGTAGGACCAGATGGAGAGGTGCTTAATGACTACTGTAGGACCAGATGGAGAGGTGCTTAATGACTACTGTAGGACCAGGTGGAGAGCTGCTTAATGACTACTGTAGGACCAGATGGGGAGGTGCTTAATGACTACTATAGGACCAGATGGAGAGGTGTTTAATGACTACTGTAGGACCAGATGGAGAGGTGTTTAATGACTACGGTAGGACCAGATGGAGAGGTGTTTAATGACTACTGTAGGACCAGGTGGAGAGAGTTTAATGACTACTGTGGGACCAGATGGAGAGGTGTTTAATGACTACTGTAGGACCAGGTGGAGAGGTGTTTAATGACTACTGTAGGACCAGATGGAGAGGTGTTTAATGACTACTGTAGGACCAGATGGAGAGGTGCTTAATGACTACTGTAGGACCAGATGGAGAGGTGTTTAATGACTACTGTAGGACCAGATGGAGAGGTGTTTAATGACTACTTTAGGACCAGATGGAGAGGTGCTTAATGACTACTGTAGGACCAGATGGAGAGGTGTTTAATGACTACTGTAGGACCAGATGGAGAGGTGTTTAATGACTACTGTAGGACCAGGTGGAGAGGTGTTTAATAACTACTGTAGGACCAGGTGGAGAGGTGTTTAATGACTACTGTGGGACCAGATGGATAGGTGTTTAATGACTACTGTAGGACCAGGTGGAGAGGTGTTTAATGACTACTGTAGGACCAGATGGAGAGGTGTTTAATGACTACTGTAGGACTAGGTGGAGAGGTGCTTAATGACTACTGTATGACCAGTTGGAGAGGTGTTTAATGACTACTGTAGGACCAGATGGAGAGGTGCTTAATGACTACTGTAGGACCAGATGGAGAGGTGTTTAATGACTACTGTAGGACCAGATGGAGAGGTGTTTAATGACTACTGTAGGACCAGATGGAGAGGTGCTTAATGACTACTGTAGGACCAGATGGAGAGGTGCTTAATGACTACTGTAGGACCAGATGGAGAGGTGCTTAATGACTACTGTAGGACCAGGTGGAGAGCTGCTTAATGACTACTGTAGGACCAGATGGGGAGGTGCTTAATGACTACTGTAGGACCAGATGGAGAGGTGTTTAATGACTACTGTAGGACCAGATGGAGAGGTGCTTAATGACTACTGTAGGACCAGGTGGAGAGGTGTTTAATGACTACTGTAGGACCAGATGGAGAGGTGCTTAATGACTACTGTAGGACCAGATGGAGAGATGCTTAATGACTACTGTAGGACCAGATGGAGATGTGCTTAATGACTACTGTAGGACCAGGAGGAGAGGTGTTTAATGACTACTGTAGGACCAGATGGAGAGGTGTTTAATGACTACTGTAGGACCAGATGGAGAGGTGTTTAATGACTACTGTAGGACCAGATGGAGAGGTGTTTAATGACTACTGTAGGACCAGATGGAGAGGTGTTTAATGACTACTGTAGGACCAGATGGAGAGCTGCTTAATGACTACTGTAGGACCAGATGGAGAGGCGCTTAATGACTACTGTAGGACCAGGAGGAGAGGTGCTTAATGAATACTGTAGGACCAGGAGGAGAGCTGCTTAATGACTACTGTAGGACCAGATGGAGAGGTGCTTAATGACTACTGTAGGACCAGGTGGAGAGCTGCTTAATGACTACTGTAGGACCAGATGGGGAGGTGCTTAATGACTACTGTAGGACCAGATGGAGAGGTGTTTAATGACTACTGTAGGACCAGATGGAGAGGTGTTTAATGACTACGGTAGGACCAGATGGAGAGGTGTTTAATGACTACTGTAGGACCAGGTGGAGAGGTGTTTAATGACTACTGTGGGACCAGATGGAGAGGTGTTTAATGACTACTGTAGGACCAGGTGGAGAGGTGTTTAATGACTACTGTAGGACCAGATGGAGAGGTGTTTAATGACTACTGTAGGACCAGATGGAGAGGTGCTTAATGACTACTGTAGGACCAGATGGAGAGGTGTTTAATGACTACTGTAGGATCAGATGGAGAGGTGTTTAATGACTACTTTAGGACCAGATGGAGAGGTGCTTAATGACTACTGTAGGACCAGATGGAGAGGTGCTTAATGACTACTGTAGGACCAGATGGAGAGGTGCTTAATGACTACTGTAGGACCAGGTGGAGAGGTGTTTAATGACTACTGTAGGACCAGGTGGAGAGGTGTTTAATGACTACTGTAGGACCAGGTGGAGAGGTGTTTAATGACTACTGTAGGACTAGGTGGAGAGGTGCTTAATGACTACTGTATGACCAGGTGGAGAGGTGTTTAATGACTACTGTAGGACCAGATGGAGAGGTGCTTAATGACTACTGTAGGACCAGATGGAGAGGTGTTTAATGACTACTGTAGGACCAGATGGAGAGGTGTTTAATGACTACTGTAGGACCAGATGGAGAGGTGCTTATTGACTACTGTAGGACCAGATGGAGAGGTGCTTAATGACTACTGTAGGACCAGATGGAGAGGTGTTTAATGACTACTGTAGGACCAGATGGAGAGCTGTTTAATGACTACTGTAGGACCAGGTGGAGAGGTGCTTAATGACTACTGTAGGACCAGATGGAGAGGTGCTTAATGACTACTGTAGGACCAGGAGGAGAGCTGCTTAATGACTACTGTAGGACCAGATGGAGAGGTGTTTAATGACTACTGTAGGACCAGGTGGAGAGGTGTTTAATGACTACTGTAGGACCAGATGGATAGGTGTTTAATGACTACTGTAGGACCAGATGGAGAGGTGCTTAATGACTACTGTAGGACCAGATGGAGACTTGTTTAATGACTACTGTAGGACCAGATGGAGAGGTGTTTAATGACTACTTTAGGACCAGATGGAGAGGTGCTTAATGACTACTGTAGGACCAGATGGAGAGGTGCTTAATGACTACTGTAGGACCAGGTGGAGAGGTGTTTAATGACTACTGTAGGACCAGGTGGAGAGGTGTTTAATGACTACTGTAGGACCAGGTGGAGAGGTGTTTAATGACTACTGTAGGACCAGGTGGAGAGGTGCTTAATGACTACTGTATGACCAGGTGGAGAGGTGTTTAATGACTACTGTAGGACCAGATGGAGAGGTGCTTAATGACTACTGTAGGACCAGATGGAGAGGTGTTTACTGACTACTGTAGGACCAGATGGAGAGGTGTTTAATGACTACTGTAGGACCAGATGGAGAGGTGCTTAATGACTACTGTAGGACCAGATGGAGAGGTGCTTAATGACTACTGTAGGACCAGATGGAGAGGTGTTTAATGACTACTGTAGGACCAGATGGAGAGGTGCTTAATGACTACTGTAGGACCAGATGGAGAGGTGCTTAATGACTACTGTAGGACCAGATGGAGAGGTGTTTAATGACTACTGTAGGACCAGATGGAGAGGTGTTTAATGACTACTTTAGGACCAGATGGAGAGGTGCTTAATGACTACTGTAGGACCAGATGGAGAGGTGCTTAATGACTACTGTAGGACCAGATGGAGAGGTGCTTAATGACTACTGTAGGACCAGGTGGAGAGGTGTTTAATGACTACTGTAGGACCAGGTGGAGAGGTGTTTAATGACTACTGTAGGACCAGGTGGAGAGGTGTTTAATGACTACTGTAGGACTAGGTGGAGAGGTGCTTAATGACTACTGTAGGACCAGGTGGAGAGGTGCTTAATGACTACTGTAGGACCAGATGGAGAGGTGCTTAATGACTATTGTAGGACCAGATGGAGAGGTGTTTAATGACTACGGTAGGACCAGATGGAGAGGTGTTTAATGACTACTGTAGGACCAGGTGGAGAGGTGTTTAATGACTACTGTGGGACCAGATGGAGAGGTGTTTAATGACTACTGTAGGACCAGGTGGAGAGGTGTTTAATGACTACTGTAGGACCAGATGGAGAGGTGTTTAATGACTACTGTAGGACCAGATGGAGAGGTGCTTAATGACTACTGTAGTACCAGATGGAGAGGTGTTTAATGACTACTGTAGGACCAGATGGAGAGGTGTTTAATGACTACTTTAGGACCAGATGGAGAGGTGCTTAATGACTACTGTAGGACCAGATGGAGAGGTGCTTAATGACTACTGTAGGACCAGATGGAGAGGTGCTTAATGACTACTGTAGGACCAGGTGGAGAGCTGCTTAATGACTACTGTAGGACCAGATGGGGAGGTGCTTAATGACTACTGTAGGACCAGATGGAGAGGTGTTTAATGACTACTGTAGGACCAGATGGAGAGGTGTTTAATGACTACGGTAGGACCAGATGGAGAGGTGTTTAATGACTACTGTAGGACCAGGTGGAGAGAGTTTAATGACTACTGTGGGACCAGATGGAGAGGTGTTTAATGACTACTGTAGGACCAGGTGGAGAGGTGTTTAATGACTACTGTAGGACCAGATGGAGAGGTGTTTAATGACTACTGTAGGACCAGATGGAGAGGTGCTTAATGACTACTGTAGGACCAGATGGAGAGGTGTTTAATGACTACTGTAGGACCAGATGGAGAGGTGTTTAATGACTACTTTAGGACCAGATGGAGAGGTGCTTAATGACTACTGTAGGACCAGATGGAGAGGTGTTTAATGACTACTGTAGGACCAGATGGAGAGGTGTTTAATGACTACTGTAGGACCAGGTGGAGAGGTGTTTAATAACTACTGTAGGACCAGGTGGAGAGGTGTTTAATGACTACTGTGGGACCAGATGGATAGGTGTTTAATGACTACTGTAGGACCAGGTGGAGAGGTGTTTAATGACTACTGTAGGACCAGATGGAGAGGTGTTTAATGACTACTGTAGGACTAGGTGGAGAGGTGCTTAATGACTACTGTATGACCAGTTGGAGAGGTGTTTAATGACTACTGTAGGACCAGATGGAGAGGTGCTTAATGACTACTGTAGGACCAGATGGAGAGGTGTTTAATGACTACTGTAGGACCAGATGGAGAGGTGTTTAATGACTACTGTAGGACCAGATGGAGAGGTGCTTAATGACTACTGTAGGACCAGATGGAGAGGTGCTTAATGACTACTGTAGGACCAGATGGAGAGGTGCTTAATGACTACTGTAGGACCAGGTGGAGAGCTGCTTAATGACTACTGTAGGACCAGATGGGGAGGTGCTTAATGACTACTGTAGGACCAGATGGAGAGGTGCTTAATGACTACTGTAGGACCAGATGGAGAGGTGCTTAATGACTACTGTAGGACCAGATGGAGATGTGCTTAATGACTACTGTAGGACCAGGAGGAGAGGTATTTAATGACTACTGTAGGACCAGATGGAGAGGTGTTTAATGACTACTGTAGGACCAGATGGAGAGGTGTTTAATGACTACTGTAGGACCAGATGGAGAGGTGTTTAATGACTACTGTATGACCAGATGGAGAGCTGCTTAATGAATACTGTAGGACCAGATGGAGAGGTGCTTAATGACTACTGTAGGACCAGGAGGAGAGGTGCTTAATGACTACTGTAGGACCAGGAGGAGAGCTGCTTAATGACTACTGTAGGACCAGATGGAGAGGTGCTTAATGACTACTGTAGGACCAGGTGGAGAGCTGCTTAATGACTACAGTAGGACCAGATGGGGAGGTGCTTAATGACTACGGTAGGACCAGATGGAGAGGTGTTTAATGACTACTGTAGGACCAGGTGGAGAGGTGTTTAATGACTACTGTAGGACCAGGTGGAGAGGTGTTTAATGACTACTGTAGGACCAGGTGGAGAGGTGTTTAATGACTACTGTAGGACCAGATGGAGAGGTGTTTAATGACTACTGTAGGACCAGGAGGAGAGGTGTTTAATGACTACTGTAGGACCAGATGGGGAGGTGTTTAATGACTACTGTAGGACCAGGTGGAGAGGTGTTTAATGACTACTGTAGGACCAGATGGAGAGGTGTTTAATGACTACTGTAGGACCAGGAGGAGAGGTGTTTAATGACTACTGTAGAACCAGATGGGGAGGTGTTTAATGACTACTGTAGGACCAGATGGAGAGGTGCTTAATGACTACTGTAGGACCAGGTGGAGAGGTGTTTAATGACTACTGTAGGACCAGATGGAGAGGTGCATAATGACTACTGTAGGACCAGGTGGAGAGGTGCTTAATGACTACTGTAGGACCAGATGGAGAGGTGTTTAATGACTACTGTAGGACCAGGTGGAGAGGTGTTTAATGACTACTGTAGGACCAGATGGAGAGGTGCTTAATGACTACTGTAGGACCAGATGGAGAGGTGTTTAATGACTACTGTAGGACCAGATGGAGAGGTGTTTAATGACTACTTTAGGACCAGATGGAGAGGTGTTTAATGACTACTGTAGGACCAGGTGGAGAGGTGTTTAATGACTACTGTAGGACCAGGTGGAAAGGTGCTTAATGACTACTGTAGGACCAGGTGGAGAGGTGTTTAATGACTACTGTAGGACCAGGTGGAGAGGTGCTTAATGACTACTGTAGGACCAGATGGAGAGGTGTTTAATGACTACTGTAGGACCAGGTGGAGAGGTGTTTAATGACTACAGTAGGACCAGATGGAGAGGTGCTTAATGACTACTGTAGGACCAGATGGAGATGTGCTTAATGACTACTGTAGGACCAGGAGGAGAGGTGTTTAATGACTACTGTAGGACCAGATGGAGAGGTGTTTAATGACTACTGTAGGACCAGATGGAGAGGTGTTTAATGACTACTGTAGGACCAGATGGAGAGGTGTTTAATGACTACTGTAGGACCAGATGGAGAGGTGTTTAATGACTACTGTAGGACCAGATGGAGAGCTGCTTAATGACTACTGTAGGACCAGATGGAGAGGCGCTTAATGACTACTGTAGGACCAGGAGGAGAGGTGCTTAATGAATACTGTAGGACCAGGAGGAGAGCTGCTTAATGACTACTGTAGGACCAGATGGAGAGGTGCTTAATGACTACTGTAGGACCAGGTGGAGAGCTGCTTAATGACTACTGTAGGACCAGATGGGGAGGTGCTTAATGACTACTGTAGGACCAGATGGAGAGGTGTTTAATGACTACTGTAGGACCAGATGGAGAGGTGTTTAATGACTACGGTAGGACCAGATGGAGAGGTGTTTAATGACTACTGTAGGACCAGGTGGAGAGGTGTTTAATGACTACTGTGGGACCAGATGGAGATGTGTTTAATGACTACTGTAGGACCAGGTGGAGAGGTGTTTAATGACTACTGTAGGACCAGATGGAGAGGTGTTTAATGACTACTGTAGGACCAGATGGAGAGGTGCTTAATGACTACTGTAGGACCAGATGGAGAGGTGTTTAATGACTACTGTAGGATCAGATGGAGAGGTGTTTAATGACTACTTTAGGACCAGATGGAGAGGTGCTTAATGACTACTGTAGGACCAGATGGAGAGGTGCTTAATGACTACTGTAGGACCAGATGGAGAGGTGCTTAATGACTACTGTAGGACCAGGTGGAGAGGTGTTTAATGACTACTGTAGGACCAGGTGGAGAGGTGTTTAATGACTACTGTAGGACCAGGTGGAGAGGTGTTTAATGACTACTGTAGGACTAGGTGGAGAGGTGCTTAATGACTACTGTATGACCAGGTGGAGAGGTGTTTAATGACTACTGTAGGACCAGATGGAGAGGTGCTTAATGACTACTGTAGGACCAGATGGAGAGGTGTTTAATGACTACTGTAGGACCAGATGGAGAGGTGTTTAATGACTACTGTAGGACCAGATGGAGAGGTGCTTATTGACTACTGTAGGACCAGATGGAGAGGTGCTTAATGACTACTGTAGGACCAGATGGAGAGGTGCTTAATGACTACTGTAGGACCAGATGGAGAGCTGTTTAATGACTACTGTAGGACCAGGTGGAGAGGTGCTTAATGACTACTGTAGGACCAGATGGAGAGGTGCTTAATGACTACTGTAGGACCAGGAGGAGAGCTGCTTAATGACTACTGTAGGACCAGATGGAGAGGTGTTTAATGACTACTGTAGGACCAGGTGGAGAGGTGTTTAATGACTACTGTAGGACCAGATGGATAGGTGTTTAATGACTACTGTAGGACCAGATGGAGAGGTGCTTAATGACTACTGTAGGACCAGATGGAGACTTGTTTAATGACTACTGTAGGACCAGATGGAGAGGTGTTTAATGACTACTTTAGGACCAGATGGAGAGGTGCTTAATGACTACTGTAGGACCAGATGGAGAGGTGCTTAATGACTACTGTAGGACCAGGTGGAGAGGTGTTTAATGACTACTGTAGGACCAGGTGGAGAGGTGTTTAATGACTACTGTAGGACCAGGTGGAGAGGTGTTTAATGACTACTGTAGGACCAGGTGGAGAGGTGCTTAATGACTACTGTATGACCAGGTGGAGAGGTGTTTAATGACTACTGTAGGACCAGATGGAGAGGTGCTTAATGACTACTGTAGGACCAGATGGAGAGGTGTTTACTGACTACTGTAGGACCAGATGGAGAGGTGTTTAATGACTACTGTAGGACCAGATGGAGAGGTGCTTAATGACTACTGTAGGACCAGATGGAGAGGTGCTTAATGACTACTGTAGGACCAGATGGAGAGGTGTTTAATGACTACTGTAGGACCAGATGGAGAGGTGCTTAATGACTACTGTAGGACCAGATGGAGAGGTGCTTAATGACTACTGTAGGACCAGATGGAGAGGTGTTTAATGACTACTGTAGGACCAGATGGAGAGGTGTTTAATGACTACTTTAGGACCAGATGGAGAGGTGCTTAATGACTACTGTAGGACCAGATGGAGAGGTGCTTAATGACTACTGTAGGACCAGATGGAGAGGTGCTTAATGACTACTGTAGGACCAGGTGGAGAGGTGTTTAATGACTACTGTAGGACCAGGTGGAGAGGTGTTTAATGACTACTGTAGGACCAGGTGGAGAGGTGTTTAATGACTACTGTAGGACTAGGTGGAGAGGTGCTTAATGACTACTGTAGGACCAGGTGGAGAGGTGCTTAATGACTACTGTAGGACCAGATGGAGAGGTGCTTAATGACTATTGTAGGACCAGATGGAGAGGTGTTTAATGACTACTGTAGGACCAGATGGAGAGGTGTTTAATGACTACTGTAGGACCAGATGGAGAGGTGCTTAATGACTACTGTAGGACCAGATGGAGAGGTGCTTAATGACTACTGTAGGACCAGATGGAGAGGTGCTTAATGACTACTGTAGGACCAGATGGAGAGCTGCTTAATGACTACTGTAGGACCAGATGGAGAGGTGCTTAATGACTACTGTAGGACCAGGAGGAGAGGTGCTTAATGACTACTGTAGGACCAGGAGGAGAGCTGCTTAATGACTACTGTAGGACCAGATGGGGAGGTGCTTAATGACTACTGTAGGACCAGATGGAGAGGTGTTTAATGACTACTGTAGGACCAGATGGAGAGGTGTTTAATGACTACGGTAGGACCAGATGGAGAGGTGTTTAATGACTACTGTAGGACCAGGTGGAGAGGTGTTTAATGAGTACTGTGGGATCAGATGGAGAGGTGTTTAATGACTACTGTAGGACCAGGTGGAGAGGTGTTTAATGACTACTTTAGGACCAGATGGAGAGGTGTTTAATGACTACTGTAGGACCAGATGGAGAGGTGCTTAATGACTACTGTAGGACCAGATGGAGAGGTGTTTAATGACTACTGTAGGACCAGATGGAGAGGTGTTTAATGACTACTGTAGGACCAGATGGAGAGGTGCTTAATGACTACTGTAGGACCAGATGGAGAGGTGCTTAATGACTACTGTAGGACCAGGTGGAGAGGTGTTTAATGACTACTGTAGGACCAGGTGGAGAGGTGTTTAATGACTACTGTAGGACCAGGTGGAGAGGTGCTTAATGACTACTGTAGGACCAGATGGAGAGGTGCTTAATGACTACTGTAGGACCAGGTGGAGAGGTGTTTAATGACTACTGTAGGACCAGGTGGAGAGGTGTTTAATGACTACTGTAGGACCAGGTGGAGAGGTGTTTAATGACTACTGTAGGACCAGGTGGAGAGGTGCTTAATGACTACTGTATGACCAGGTGGAGAGGTGTTTAATGACTACTGTAGGACCAGATGGAGAGGTGCTTAATGACTACTGTAGGACCAGATGTAGAGGTGTTTAATGACTACTGTAGGACCAGATGGAGAGGTGTTTAATGACTACTGTAGGACCAGATGGAGAGGTGCTTAATGACTACTGTAGGACCAGATGGAGAGGTGCTTAATGACTACTGTAGGACCAGATGGAGAGGTGTTTAATGACTACTGTAGGACCAGGTGGAGAGGTGTTTAATGACTACTGTAGGACCAGATGGAGAGGTGCTTAATGACTACTGTAGGACCAGATGGAGAGGTGTTTAATGACTACTGTAGGACCAGATGGAGAGGTGTTTAATGACTACTGTAGGACCAGGTGGAGAGGTGTTTAATGACTACTGTATGACCAGATGGAGAGGTGCTTAATGACTACTGTAGGACCAGATGGAGAGGTGCTTAATGACTACTGTAGGACCAGGTGGAGAGCTGCTTAATGACTACTGTAGGACCAGATAGGGAGGTGCTTAATGACTACTGTAGGACCAGATGGAGAGGTGTTTAATGACTACTGTAGGACCAGATGGAGAGGTGTTTAATGACTACGGTAGGACCAGATGGAGAGGTGTTTAATGACTGCTGTAGGACCAGGTGGAGAGGTGTTTAATGACTACTGTAGGACCAGATGGAGAGGTGTTTAATGACTACTGTAGGACCAGGTGGAGAGGTGTTTAATGACTACTGTAGGACCAGATGGAGAGGTGTTTAATGACTACTGTAGGACCAGATGGAGAGGTGCTTAATGACTACTGTAGGACCAGATGGAGAGGTGTTTAATGACTACTGTAGGACCAGATGGAGAGGTGTTTAATGACTACTGTAGGACCAGATGGAGAGGTGTTTAATGACTACTGTAGGACCAGATGGAGAGCTGCTTAATGACTACTGTAGGACCAGATGGAGAGGTGCTTAATGACTACTGTAGGACCAGGAGGAGAGGTGCTTAATGACTACTGTAGGACCAGGAGGAGAGCTGCTTAATGACTACTGTAGGACCAGATGGAGAGGTGCTTAATGACTACTGTAGGACCAGGTGGAGAGCTGCTTAATGACTACTGTAGGACCAGATGGGGAGGTGCTTAATGACTACTGTAGGACCAGATGGAGAGGTGTTTAATGACTACTGTAGGACCAGATGGAGAGGTGTTTAATGACTACGGTAGGACCAGATGGAGAGGTGTTTAATGACTACTGTAGGACCAGGTGGAGAGGTGTTTAATGACTACTGTGGGACCAGATGGAGAGGTGTTTAATGACTACTGTAGGACCAGGTGGAGAGGTGTTTAATGACTACTGTAGGACCAGATGGAGAGGTGTTTAATGACTACTGTAGGACCAGATGGAGAGGTGCTTAATGACTACTGTAGGACCAGATGGAGAGGTGTTTAATGACTACTGTAGGACCAGATGGAGAGGTGTTTAATGACTACTTTAGGACCAGATGGAGAGGTGCTTAATGACTACTGTAGGACCAGATGGAGAGGTGCTTAATGACTACTGTAGGACCAGATGGAGAGGTGTTTAATGACTACTGTAGGACCAGATGGAGAGGTGCTTAATGACTACTGTAGGACCAGATGGAGAGGTGCTTAATGACTACTGTAGGACCAGATGGAGAGGTGTTTAATGACTACTGTAGGACCAGGTGGAGAGGTGTTTAATGACTACTGTAGGACCAGATGGAGAGGTGCTTAATGACTACTGTAGGACCAGATGGAGAGGTGTTTAATGACTACTGTAGGACCAGATGGAGAGGTGTTTAATGACTACTGTAGGACCAGGTGGAGAGGTGTTTAATGACTACTGTATGACCAGATGGAGAGGTGCTTAATGACTACTGTAGGACCAGATGGAGAGGTGCTTAATGACTACTGTAGGACCAGGTGGAGAGCTGCTTAATGACTACTGTAGGACCAGATAGGGAGGTGCTTAATGACTACTGTAGGACCAGATGGAGAGGTGTTTAATGACTACTGTAGGACCAGATGGAGAGGTGTTTAATGACTACGGTAGGACCAGATGGAGAGGTGTTTAATGACTGCTGTAGGACCAGGTGGAGAGATGTTTAATGACTACTGTAGGACCAGATGGAGAGGTGTTTAATGACTACTGTAGGACCAGGTGGAGAGGTGTTTAATGACTACTGTAGGACCAGATGGAGAGGTGTTTAATGACTACTGTAGGACCAGATGGAGAGGTGCTTAATGACTACTGTAGGACCAGATGGAGAGGTGTTTAATGACTACTGTAGGACCAGATGGAGAGGTGTTTAATGACTACTGTAGGACCAGATGGAGAGGTGTTTAATGACTACTGTAGGACCAGATGGAGAGCTGCTTAATGACTACTGTAGGACCAGATGGAGAGGTGCTTAATGACTACTGTAGGACCAGGAGGAGAGGTGCTTAATGACTACTGTAGGACCAGGAGGAGAGCTGCTTAATGACTACTGTAGGACCAGATGGAGAGGTGCTTAATGACTACTGTAGGACCAGGTGGAGAGCTGCTTAATGACTACTGTAGGACCAGATGGGGAGGTGCTTAATGACTACTGTAGGACCAGATGGAGAGGTGTTTAATGACTACTGTAGGACCAGATGGAGAGGTGTTTAATGACTACGGTAGGACCAGATGGAGAGGTGTTTAATGACTACTGTAGGACCAGGTGGAGAGGTGTTTAATGACTACTGTGGGACCAGATGGAGAGGTGTTTAATGACTACTGTAGGACCAGGTGGAGAGGTGTTTAATGACTACTGTAGGACCAGATGGAGAGGTGTTTAATGACTACTGTAGGACCAGATGGAGAGGTGCTTAATGACTACTGTAGGACCAGATGGAGAGGTGTTTAATGACTACTGTAGGACCAGATGGAGAGGTGTTTAATGACTACTTTAGGACCAGATGGAGAGGTGCTTAATGACTACTGTAGGACCAGATGGAGAGGTGCTTAATGACTACTGTAGGACCAGATGGAGAGGTGCTTAATGACTACTGTAGGACCAGGTGGAGAGGTGTTTAATGACTACTGTAGGACCAGGTGGAGAGGTGTTTAATGACTACTGCAGGACCAGGTGGAGAGGTGTTTAATGACTACTGTAGGACCAGGTGGAGAGGTGCTTAATGACTACTGTATGACCAGGTGGAGAGGTGTTTAATGACTACTGTAGGACCAGATGGAGAGGTGCTTAATGACTACTGTAGGACCAGATGGAGAGGTGTTTAATGACTACTGTAGGACCAGATGGAGAGGTGTTTAATGACTGCTGTAGGACCAGATGGAGAGGTGCTTAATGACTACTGTAGGACCAGATGGAGAGGTGCTTAATGACTACTGTAGGACCAGATGGAGAGGTGTTTAATGACTACTGTAGGACCAGGTGGAGAGGTGTTTAATGACTACTGTAGGACCAGATGGAGAGGTGCTTAATGACTACTGTAGGACCAGATGGAGAGGTGTTTAATGACTACTGTAGGACCAGATGGAGAGGTGTTTAATGACTACTGTAGGACCAGGTGGAGAGGTGTTTAATGACTACTGTAGGACCAGATGGAGAGGTGCTTAATGACTACTGTAGGACCAGATGGAGAGGTGCTTAATGACTACTGTAGGACCAGGTGGAGAGCTGCTTAATGACTACTGTAGGACCAGATGGGGAGGTGCTTAATGACTACTGTAGGACCAGATGGAGAGGTGTTTAATGACTACTGTAGGACCAGATGGAGAGGTGTTTAATGACTACGGTAGGACCAGATGGAGAGGTGTTTAATGACTGCTGTAGGACCAGGTGGAGAGGTGTTTAATGACTACTGTAGGACCAGATGGAGAGGTGTTTAATGACTACTGTAGGACCAGGTGGAGAGGTGTTTAATGACTACTGTAGGACAAGATGGAGAGGTGTTTAATGACTACTGTAGGACCAGATGGAGAGGTGCTTAATGACTACTGTAGGACCAGGTGGAGAGGTGTTTAATGACTACTGTAGGACCAGATGGAGAGGTGTTTAATGACTACTGTAGGACCAGATGGAGAGGTGCTTAATGACTACTGTAGGACCAGATGGAGAGGTGCTTAATGACTACTATAGGACCAGATGGAGAAGTGCTTAATGACTACTGTAGGACCAGGTGGAGAGGTGTTTAAAGACTACTGTAGGACCAGGTGGAGAGGTGTTTAATGACTACTGTAGGACCAGGTGGATAGGTGTTTAATGACTACTGTAGGACCAGGTGGAGAGGTGCTTAATGACTACTGTAGGACCAGGTGGAGAGGTGTTTAATGACTACTGTAGGACCAGATGGAGAGGTGCTTAATGACTACTGTAGGACCAGATGGAGAGGTGTTTAATGACTACTGTAGGACCAGATGGAGAGGTGTTTAATGACTACTGTAGATCCAGATGGAGAGGTGCTTAATGACTACTGTAGGACCAGATGGAGAGGTGTTTAATGACTACTGTAGGACCAGATGGAGAGGTGTTTACTGACTACTGTAGGACCAGATGGAGAGGTGTTTAATGACTACTGTAGGACCAGGAGGAGAGGTGCTTAATGACTACTGTAGGACCAGATGGGGAGGTGCTTAATGACTACTGTAGGACCAGGAGGAGAGGTGCTTAATGACTACTGTAGGACCAGGTGGGGAGGTGCTTAATGACTACTGTAGGACCAGGAGGAGAGGTGCTTAATGACTACTGTAGGACCAGGTGGAGAGGTGTTTAATGACTACTGTAGGACCAGATGGAGAGGTGCTTAATGACTACTGTAGGACCAGATGGAGAGGTGTTTAATGACTACTGTAGGACCAGGAGGAGAGGTATTTAATGACTACTGTAGGACCAGATGGGGAGGTGTTTAATGACTACTGTAGGACCAGGTGGAGAGGTGTTTAATGACTACTGTAGGACCAGATAGAGAGGTGTTTAATGACTACTGTAGGACCAGGAGGAGAGGTGTTTAATGACTACTGTAGAACCAGATGGGGAGGTGTTTAATGACTACTGTAGGACCAGATGGAGAGGTGCTTAATGACTACTTTAGGACCAGATGGAGAGGTGTTTAATGACTACTGTAGGACCAGATGGAGAGGTGTTTAATGACTACTGTAGGACCAGGTGGAGAGGTGTTTAATGACTACTGTAGGACCAGGTGGAGAGGTGCTTAATGACTACTGTAGGACCAGGTGGGGAGATGCTTAATGACTACTGTAGGACCAGGAGGAGAGGTGCTTAATGACTACTGTAGGACCAGATGGAGAGGTGTTTAATGACTACTGTAGGACCAGATGAAGAGGTGTTTAATGACTACTGTAGGACCAGATGGAGAGGTGCTTAATGACTACTGTAGGACCAGATGGAGAGGTGCTTAATGACTACTGTAAAACCAGGAGGAGAGGTGCTTAATGACTACTGTAGGACCAGATGGAGAGGTGCTTAATGACTACTGTAGGACCAGATGGAGAGGTGCTTAATGACTACTGTAGGACCAGATGGAGAGGTGCTTAATGACTACTGTAGGACCAGATGGAGAGGTGTTTAATGACTACTGTAGGACCAGATGGAGAGGTGTTTAATGACTACTGTAGGACCAGATGGAGAGGTGCTTAATGACTACTGTAGGACCAGATGGAGAGGTGTTTAATGACTACTGTAGGACCAGATGGAGAGGTGTTTAATGACTACTGTAGGACCAGATGGAGAGGTGTTTAATGACTACTGTAGGACCAGGAGGAGAGGTGCTTAATGACTACTGTAGGACCAGATGGGGAGGTGCTTAATGTTTACTGTAGGACCAGGAGGAGAGGTGATTAATGACTACTGTAGGACCAGGTGGAGAGGTGTTTAATGACTACTGTAGGACCAGATGGAGAGGTGCTTAATGACTACTGTAGGACCAGATGGAGAGGTGTTTAATGACTACTGTAGGACCAGATGGAGAGGTGTTTAATGACTACTGTAGGACCAGATGGAGAGGTGCTTAATGACTACTGTAGGACCAGATGGAGAGGTGTTTAATGACTACTGTAGGACCAGATGGAGAGGTGTTTAATGACTACTGTAGGACCAGATGGAGAGGTGTTTAATGACTACTGTAGGACCAGGAGGAGAGGTGCTTAATGACTACTGTAGGACCAGATGGGGAGGTGCTTAATGACTACTGTAGGACCAGGCGGAGAGGTGCTTAATGACTACTGTAGGACCAGATGTAGAGGTGTTTAATGACTACTGTAGGACCAGATGGAGAGGTGTTTAATGACTACTGTAGGACCAGATGGAGAGCTGCTTAATGACTACTGTAGGACCAGATGGGGAGGTGCTTAATGACTACTGTAGGACCAGATGGAGAGGTGTTTAATGACTACTGTAGGACCAGATGGAGAGGTGTTTAATGACTACGGTAGGACCAGATGGAGAGGTGTTTAATGACTGCTGTAGGACCAGGTAGAGAGGTGTTTAATGACTACTGTAGGACCAGATGGAGAGGTGTTTAATGACTACTGTAGGACCAGGTGGAGAGGTGTTTAATGACTACTGTAGGACAAGATGGAGAGGTGTTTAATGACTACTGTAGGACCAGATGGAGAGGTGCTTAATGACTACTGTAGGACCAGGTGGAGAGGTGTTTAATGACTACTGTAGGACCAGATGGAGAGGTGTTTAATGACTACTGTAGGACCAGATGGAGAGGTGCTTAATGACTACTGTAGGACCAGATGGAGAGGTGCTTAATGACTACTGTAGGACCAGATGGAGAAGTGCTTAATGACTACTGTAGGACCAGGTGGAGAGGTGTTTAAAGACTACTGTAGGACCAGGTGGAGAGGTGTTTAATGACTACTGTAGGACCAGGTGGATAGGTGTTTAATGACTACTGTAGGACCAGGTGGAGAGGTGCTTAATGACTACTGTAGGACCAGGTGGAGAGGTGTTTAATGACTACTGTAGGACCAGATGGAGAGGTGCTTAATGACTACTGTAGGACCAGATGGAGAGGTGTTTAATGACTACTGTAGGACCAGATGGAGAGGTGTTTAATGACTACTGTAGATCCAGATGGAGAGGTGCTTAATGACTACTGTAGAACCAGATGGGGAGGTGCTTAATGACTACTGTAGGACCAGATGGAGAGGTGCTTAATGACTACTGTAGGACCAGATGGAGAAGTGCTTAATGACTACTGTAGGACCAGGTGGAGAGGTGTTTAAAGACTACTGTAGGACCAGGTGGAGAGGTGTTTAATGACTACTGTAGGACCAGGTGGATAGGTGTTTAATGACTACTGTAGGACCAGGTGGAGAGGTGCTTAATGACTACTGTAGGACCAGGTGGAGAGGTGTTTAATGACTACTGTAGGACCAGATGGAGAGGTGCTTAATGACTACTGTAGGACCAGATGGAGAGGTGTTTAATGACTACTGTAGGACCAGATGGAGAGGTGTTTAATGACTACTGTAGATCCAGATGGAGAGGTGCTTAATGACTACTGTAGGACCAGATGGAGAGGTGTTTAATGACTACTGTAGGACCAGATGGAGAGGTGTTTACTGACTACTGTAGGACCAGATGGAGAGGTGTTTAATGACTACTGTAGGACCAGGAGGAGAGGTGCTTAATGACTACTGTAGGACCAGATGGGGAGGTGCTTAATGACTACTGTAGGACCAGGAGGAGAGGTGCTTAATGACTACTGTAGGACCAGGTGGGGAGGTGCTTAATGACTACTGTAGGACCAGGAGGAGAGGTGCTTAATGACTACTGTAGGACCAGGTGGAGAGGTGTTTAATGACTACTGTAGGACCAGATGGAGAGGTGCTTAATGACTACTGTAGGACCAGATGGAGAGGTGTTTAATGACTACTGTAGGACCAGGAGGAGAGGTATTTAATGACTACTGTAGGACCAGATGGGGAGGTGTTTAATGACTACTGTAGGACCAGGTGGAGAGGTGTTTAATGACTACTGTAGGACCAGATAGAGAGGTGTTTAATGACTACTGTAGGACCAGGAGGAGAGGTGTTTAATGACTACTGTAGAACCAGATGGGGAGGTGTTTAATGACTACTGTAGGACCAGATGGAGAGGTGCTTAATGACTACTGTAGGACCAGATGGAGAGGTGTTTAATGACTACTGTAGGACCAGATGGAGAGGTGTTTAATGACTACTGTAGGACCAGGTGGAGAGGTGTTTAATGACTACTGTAGGACCAGGTGGAGAGGTGCTTAATGACTACTGTAGGACCAGATGGGGAGATGCTTAATGACTACTGTAGGACCAGGAGGAGAGGTGCTTAATGACTACTGTAGGACCAGATGGAGAGGTGTTTAATGACTACTGTAGGACCAGATGAAGAGGTGTTTAATGACTACTGTAGGACCAGATGGAGAGGTGCTTAATGACTACTGTAGGACCAGATGGAGAGGTGCTTAATGACTACTGTAAAACCAGGAGGAGAGGTGCTTAATGACTACTGTAGGACCAGATGGAGAGGTGCTTAATGACTACTGTAGGACCAGATGGAGAGGTGCTTAATGACTACTGTAGGACCAGGAGGAGAGGTGCTTAATGACTACTGTAGGACCAGATGGAGAGGTGTTTAATGACTACTGTAGGACCAGATGGAGAGGTGCTTAATGACTACTGTAGGACCAGATGAAGAGGTGCTTAATGACTACTGTAGGACCAGATGGAGAGGTGTTTAATGACTACTGTAGGACCAGGTGGAGAGGTGTTTAATGACTACTGTAGGACCAGATGGAGAGGTGTTTAATGACTACTGTAGGACCAGATGGAGAGGTGCTTAATGACTACTGTAGGACCAGATGGAGAGGTGCTTAATGACTACTGTAGGACCAGATGGAGAGGTGTTTAATGACTACTGTAGGACCAGATGGAGAGGTGTTTAATGACTACTGTAGGACCAGGTGGAGAGGTGCTTAATGACTACTGTAGGACCAGATGGAGAGGTGTTTAATGACTACTGTAGGACCAGATGGAGAGGTGTTTAATGACTACTGTAGGACCAGATGGAGAGGTGTTTAATGACTACTGTAGGACCAGGAGGAGAGGTGCTTAATGACTACTGTAGGACCAGATGGGGAGGTGCTTAATGACTACTGTAGGACCAGGAGGAGAGGTGATTAATGACTACTGTAGAACCAGGTGGAGAGGTGTTTAATGACTACTGTAGGACCAGATGGAGAGGTGCTTAATGACTACTGTAGGACCAGATGGAGAGGTGTTTAATGACTACTGTAGGACCAGATGGAGAGGTGTTTAATGACTACTGTAGGACCAGATGGAGAGGTGCTTAATGACTACTGTAGGACCAGATGGAGAGGTGTTTAATGACTACTGTAGGACCAGATGGAGAGGTGTTTAATGACTACTGTAGGACCAGATGGAGAGGTGTTTAATGACTACTGTAGGACCAGGAGGAGAGGTGCTTAATGACTACTGTAGGACCAGATGGGGAGGTGCTTAATGACTACTGTAGGACCAGGAGGAGAGGTGCTTAATGACTACTGTAGGACCAGATGTAGAGGTGTTTAATGACTACTGTAGGACCAGATGGAGAGGTGTTTAATGACTACTGTAGGACCAGATGGAGAGGTGCTTAATGACTACTGTAGGCCCAGATGGAGAGGTGCTTAATGACTACTGTAGGACCAGGAGGAGAGGTGCTTAATGACTACTGTAGAACCAGATGGAGAGGTGTTTAATGACTACTGTAGGACCAGATGGAGAGGTGCTTAATGACTACTGTAGGACCAGGAGGAGAGGTGCTTAATGACTACTGTAGGACCAGATGGAGAGGTGTTTAATGACTACTGTAGGACCAGATGGAGAGGTGCTTAATGACTACTGTAGGACCAGATGAAGAGGTGCTTAATGACTACTGTAGGACCAGATGGAGAGGTGTTTAATGACTACTGTAGGACCAGGTGGAGAGGTGTTTAATGACTACTGTAGGACCAGATGGAGAGGTGTTTAATGACTACTGTAGGACCAGATGGAGAGGTGCTTAATGACTACTGTAGGACCAGGTGGAGAGGTGTTTAATGACTACTGTAGGACCAGATGGAGAGGTGCTTAATGACTACTGTAGGACCAGATGGAGAGGTGTTTAATGACTACTGTAGGACCAGATGGAGAGGTGCTTAATGACTACTGTAGGACCAGATGAAGAGGTGCTTAATGACTACTGTAGGACCAGATGGAGAGGTGTTTAATGACTACTGTAGGACCAGGTGGAGAGGTGTTTAATGACTACTGTAGGACCAGATGGAGAGGTGTTTAATGACTACTGTAGGACCAGATGGAGAGGTGCTTAATGACTACTGTAGGACCAGATGAAGAGGTGCTTAATGACTACTGTAGGACCAGATGGAGAGGTGTTTAATGACTACTGTAGGAACAGGTGGAGAGGTGTTTAATGACTACTGTAGGACCAGATGGAGAGGTGTTTAATGACTACTGTATGACCAGGTGGAGAGGTGTTTAATGACTACTGTAGGACCAGGAGGAGAGTTGCTTAATGACTACTGTAGGACCAGGAGGAGAGGTGCTTAATGACTACTGTAGGACCAGGTGGAGAGGTGTTTAATGACTACTGTAGGACCAGATGGAGAGGTGTTTAATGACTACTGTAGGACCAGGTGGAGAGGTGTTTAATGACTACTGTAGGACCAGATGGAGAGGTGTTTAATGACTACTGTAGGACCAGATGGAGAGGTGTTTAATGACTACTGTAGGACCAGGAGGAGAGGTGTTTAATGACTACTGTAGGACCAGGAGGAGAGGTGTTTAATGACTACTGTAGGACCAGATGGAGAGGTGTTTAATGACTACTGTAGGACCAGGAGGAGAGGTGTTTAATGACTACTGTAGGACCAGATGGAGAGATGCTTAATGACTACTGTAGGAGCAGATGGAGAGGTGTTTAATGACTACTGTAGGACCAGAAGGAGAGGTGCTTAATGACTACTGTAGGACCAGATGGAAAGATGCTTAATGACTACTGTAGGACCAAGAGGAGAGGTGTTTAATGACTACTGTAGGACCAGGAGGAGAGGTGTTTAATGACTACTGTAGGACCAGATGGAGAGGTGTTTAATGACTACTGTAGGACCAGGAGGAGAGGTGTTTAATGACTACTGTAGGACCAGATGGAGAGGTGTTTAATGACTACTGTAGGACCAGGAGGAGAGGTGTTTAATGACTACTGTAGGACCAGATGGAGAGATGCTTAATGACTACTGTAGGAGCAGATGGAGAGGTGTTTAATGACTACTGTAGGACCAGGAGGAGAGGTGCTTAATGACTACTGTAGGACCAGATGGAGAGATGCTTAATGACTACTGTAGGACCAGGAGGAGAGGTGTTTAATGACTACTGTAGGACCAGGAGGAGAGGTGTTTAATGACTACTGTAGGACCAGATGGAGAGGTGTTTAATGACTACTGTAGGACCAGGAGGAGAGGTGTTTAATGACTACTGTAGGACCAGATGGAGAGATGCTTAATGACTACTGTAGGAGCAGATGGAGAGGTGTTTAATGACTACTGTAGGACCAGGAGGAGAGGTGCTTAATGACTACTGTAGGACCAGATGGAGAGATGCTTAATGACTACTGTAGGACCAGATGGGGAGGTGCTTAATGACTACTGTAGGACCAGATGGAGAGGTGTTTAATGACTACTGTAGGACCAGATGGAGAGGTGTTTAATGACTACTGTAGGACCAGATGGGGAGGTGCTTAATGACTACTGTAGGACCAGATGGAGAGGTGTTAGTGGGCCATAACCAGGCAGAGGAGAGCAGAGAGGATGAAAAACAGTAAAGACACTCAGTGTTTGAATTTTAGGACACAGTAAAGAGGACCATCTGTCATTGGTGCTTTATTGTTTTCCTCAGTGGGCCACTCACTTCTGGAACACATTGAATAGCAATACGAGACACACACACACACCCTGTCCTCAACTCTTGGCTGCACATGCAAAGCGGAATAAGACCGATAAGGGTAAGCAGGGAAGCATACATTTTGGATTTTAGACTTCAAACACTAAGGACAAGATGAGCATGAAGAGGGAAAACGCTGACACAGAACAGATATACATCCTTGTCTTACAATCAAACACATAAGGAGAGGTGAGGAAGAGAAGAGAAAAGGGGAGAGTCGGATGAGAGGAAGAGAAGAGGGGAGAGTCGGATGAGAGGAGAGGAGAGGAAGAGAAGAGTGGAGAGAGATGAGAGGAAAGGAAGAGAAGAGGGGAGAGTCGGATGAGAGGAGAGGAGAGGAAGAGAAGAGTGGAGAGTTGGGTGAGAGGAGAGGAGAGGAGAGGAGATGAAGAGAAGAGGGGAGAGTCAGATGAGAGGAGAGGAAGAGAAGAGGGGAGAGTCGGATGAGAGGAGAGGAAGAGAAGAGGGGAGAGTCGGATGAGGGGAGAGGAGAGACGAGATGAGAAGAGGAGTAGTCGGAGGAGAGGAGAGGAAGAGAAGAGAAGAGGGTAGAGTTGGATGAAAGGAGAGGAAGAGAAGAGAAGAGAAGAGGGGAGAGTTGGATGAGAGGAGAGGAAGAGAAGAGGGGAGAGTCGGATGAGGGGAGAGGAGAGACGAGATGAGAAGAGGAGTAGTCGGAGGAGAGGAGAGGAAGAGAACAGAAGAGAATAAGGGAGAGTCGGATGAGGGGAGAGGAGATGGAATGACCCCACCCTATATGTTCCTGCCATGGAGAATGCCCGGGGACCAAGTCTGCAATGTTGGCCAAGGAATAAAGTGCTTGCCTGGGGGATAGATCTGCCAAGTTCCTCTCCTCAGCTCTGGATGGAGCTGGCAACTGAGGAGTGTCTCACTACACTTTAAAGTGACTGAGGAAGGGAGTGCAATCAATGTCAGGGACGAGGGTTAGTGGTACACAGGGGCTAGTCAGAGCACAAGGATGTGGGGCTAATCAGAGCACAGGAAGGAGGGGCTAGTCAGAGGACAGGAAGGAGGGGTTATGGGGTGGGGCTAGTCAGAGCACAGGGAGGTGGGGCTAGTCAGAGCACACGGAGGAGGGGCTAGTCAGAGCACAGGGAGGTGGGACTAGTCAGAGCACAGGGAGGTGGGGCTAGTCAGAGCACAGGGAGGAGGGGCTAGTCAGAGCGCAGGGATGTGGTGCTAGTCTTGGCACAGGAAGGAGGGGCTAGTCAGAGCGCAGGGATGTGGGGCTAGTCAGAGCACAGGGATGTGGGACTAGTCAGAGCACAGGAAGGAGGGGCTAGTCAGAGCACAGGGAGGAGTACTCGAAAAGTACTCGTTACATTTTGACAGCAAAATGGTCGAATTCACACTTATCAAGAGAACATCCCTGGTCATCCCTGCTGCCTCTGATCTAGAGGACTCACTAAACACAGAACATCCCTGGTCATCCCTACTGCTTCTGATCTGATGGACTCACTAAACAGATAACATCCCTGGTCATCCCTACTGCCTCTGATCTGATGGACTCACTAAACAGAGAACATCCCTGGTCATCCCTGCTGCCTCTGATCTGATGGACTCACTAAACAGATAACATCCCTGGTCATCCCTACTGCCTCTGATCTGATGGACTCACTAAACAGAGAACATCCCTGGTCATCCCTGCTGCCTCTGATCTGATGGACTCACTAAACAGAGAACATCCCTGGTCATCCCTACTGCCTCTGATCTGGTGGACTCACTAAACAGAGAACATCCTTGGTCATCCCTACTGCCTCTGATCTGATGGACTCACTAAACAGAGACCATCCCTGGTCATCCCTACTGCCTCTGATCTGGTGGACTCACTAAACAGAGAACATCCCTGGTCATCCCTACTGCCTCTGATCTGGCAGACTCACTAAACAGAGAACATCCCTGGTCATCCCTGCTGCCTCTGATCTGGTGGACTCACTAAACAGAGAACATCCCTGGTCATCCCTACTGCCTCTGATCTGGCAGACTCCCTAAACAGAGAACATCCCTGGTCATCCCTGCTGCCTCTGATCTGGCAGACTCACTAAACACATAATGCTTTGTTTGTCAATTATGTCTGAGTTTTGGAGTGTGCCCCTGGCTATCTGTCAACAACAACAAATTGTGCCTTCTGGTTTGTTTAATATAAGGAATTTGAAATGATTTATAATGTTTCTTTTACTTTTGATACTTAAATACAATTGAGCAATTCCATTTACTTTTGATACTTACGTAAGTATATTTAAAACCAAATACTTTTAGACTTTTACTCAAGTAGTATTTTACTGGGTGACTTTCACTTTTACTTGAGTCATTTTCTATTAAGGTATCTTTACTTTTACTCAAATATGACAATTGAGTACTTTTTCCACCACTGATCTCTAGGCTACTTCACTTTGCTCAACCCAGATCCAAAATAAACTGTCACATTTCCACCCTGTGACAGAAAGGCCGAAAGAAAATGAGTTTGCGTCCAACCAGGTGCCTCCCTTCCATCACAGTCAGCAAGGTTAAACTCTTGAGAAATTAAACAAATTGCTCCTCTAATGCTGAATAAAGCAATCTAAGAAGTTTGAAAACCTCTTGGGTTGTAATTATGTAAAGCTATAGACATCAGAAGACACTGAAATCTTTAATTAGCACTTGAGATAACAAAGGGAATTTAAGTTCATTTTAATAAGGAGAGAGAGAAAGAGGACAAACGACACAGAATACAATCTCTCTAAAAAAAACTGTTAAAGTGAGTATTCAAACACACCATGGAGCATTCACATAACCAACAGCAAAGATGACAGCTATTCAGTCTCTTTAGTTATGAGTTGTGTCACCCTGAAAGAGGCAGCTTACCCACATTCAGTGAAGCACAGAACCATAACAACTGTGAGGTAGTCTCTCTCTCTCTCTCTCTCTCATCCTCTCTCTCTCTTTCTCTCTCTCTCTCATCCTCTCTCTCTCTTTCTCTCTCTCTCTCTCACATGTCCTGATCATAGAGAGTCCTTATTTTCTATGGTAGAGTAGGTCAGGGCGTGACTGGGGGGTTAGTCTAGTTTATTATTTCTATGTGGTGTTCTAGGTTTGTTTTTCTATGTTGGTGATTGTGTATGATTCCCAATTAGAGGCAGCTGTTAATCGTTGTCTCTAATTGGGGATCATATTTAAGTAGTTGTTTTTCCCACCTGTGTTTATGGGATATTGTTTTGAGTTATTGCACGTAGCATCTCATCTCACAGTTCGTTGTTAGTTGTTTATTTGTTTTTGTCTTTACTATGTTTCACTTTCTAATAATTAATGTGGAACTCAACATCCGCTGTGCCTTGGTCCGACATTTATTCTAACAAACGTGACACTCTACCCAATTTCAATTCAAGTAAAGGGGATTTATTGACATGGGAAACATATGTTTACATTACCAAAGCATGTAAAAAATAGATAATAAACAATAGTGAAATTAACAATACAAAAAAAAACAGTAAACATTACACTTACACATTTTCTATAGAATAAAGACACTTCAAATGTAATATTATGTATATACACAGTGTTGTAACGATGGACAAATTAACTTCTTTGGGATAGTGGGCAGCATTTTCACTTTTGGATGAATAGCGTGCCCAGAGTAAACTGCCTCCTACTCAGTCCCAGATGCTAATATATGCATATTATTATTAGTAATGGAGAGAAAACACTCTACAACTATTCAAATGATGTCTGTGAGTATAACAGAACTCATATGGCAGGCAAAAACCTGAGAGAAAATTCAAACAGGAAGTGGGAAATCTTAGGTTTGTAGTTTTTGAACTCAGCCCCTATCGAATACACCGTCAGATATGGGTCACTTCCTAAGGCTTCCACTAGATGTCAACAGTCTTTAGAACGTTGTTCTAAAGGAGGGAGCTGGGAGCTGTTTGACTAAGGTGTCTGGCAGCAGCCTCGTTCTTAGTCACACACATTTCACATGAGAGGTAGCTCTCGTTCCATTGCTTTTTTGCAGACAATGGAATTATCCGATTGGAACATTATTGAACATTTATGATAAAAATATCCAAAAGATTGATTCTGTACTTAGTTTGACAAGTTTCTACGACCTGTAATATAACTTTTTGAACTTTTCGTGGACCTGAACGCGCGTTTGGATTTGTTTAACAAACTCCCTAACAAAAGAAGCTATTTGGAAATAATTGATGGACTTCATGGATCAAATCAAACATTTATTGTCGAACTGGGATTACTGGGAGTGCATCCTGATGAAGATCATCAAAGGTAAGTGAATATTTATAATGCTATTTCTGTCTAATGTTGACTGCGCAACATGGCGGATTTTTATTTTTGCTGCTTTGGTCTCTGAGCTCCGTACTCAGATTATGCTTTTTCCGTAAAGTTTTTTTGAAATCTGACACAGCGGTTGCATTAAGGAGAAGTTAATGAAATCAGACACTGTGGCTGGAATAACGAGAATTTCATCTTTAAAATGGTGCCCAATACTTGTATGTTTGAGAAATTTGATTTATGAGATGTCTGTTGATTTGTATTTGGCGACCTGCAATTTCATTGGCTGTTGGCGACAGGTTTTAAAGTACAAAAATAAATATAAATATGGGTTGTATTTACAATTGTATTTGTTCTTCACTGGTTGCCCTTTTCTTGTGGCAACAAGTCACACATTTTGCTGATGTGATGTCACGCTGTGGTATTTCACCCAATAAATATGGGAGTTGGATTTGTTTTCAAATTCTTTGTGGCTCTGTGTAATCTGAGGGAAATATGTGTCTCTAATATGGTCATATATTTGTCTGGTTAGGAAGTGCAGCTCATTTTCCACCTCATGTTGTGGGCAGTGAGCACATAGCCTGTCTTCTCTTGAGAGCCATGTCTGCCTATGGCGGCCTCTCTCAATATTAAAGCTATGCTCACTGAGTCTGTAGATGGTCAAAGCTTTCCTTAATTTTGTGTCAGTCACAGTGGTCAGGTATTCAGTCATGGATTATTCTCTGTTTAGGGCCAAATAATTCCAATGTGTCAAGTAATTATATTTTTGTTTTGTCATGATTTGATTGGGTCTAATTGTGTTGCTGTCAAGGGGCTCTGTGGGGTGTGTTAGTGTTTGTGAACAGAGCCCCAGGACCAGCTTGCTTAGGGGGCTCTTCTCCAGGTTCATCTCTCTGTAGATGATGGCTTTGTTATGGAAGTTTGGGAATCACTTCATTTTAGGTGGTTGTAGAATTTTACGTCCCTTTTCTGGATTTTGATAATTAGTGGGTATCGGCCTATTTCTGCTCTGCATGCATTATTTGGTGTTCTACGTTGTACACAGGGGATATTTTTAGCATATTTCTGCATGCAGTCTCAATTTGGTGTTTGTCCCATTTTGTGAATTCTTGATTGGTAAACGGACCCCAGTCCTCACATCCATAAAGGGCAATTGGTTGTACAACTGATTAAGGTGTTTTTTTTATCAAGATCCCAATTGGTATTTCAAATGTTATGTTTCTTTTGATGGCGTAGAAGACCCTTCATGCCTGGTCTCTCAGATCGTTCACAGCTTTGTGGGAGTTACCTGTGGTGCTGTTGTTTAGGCCGAGGTATGTATAGGTTTTAGCTCTAGGGTAACGGCGTCTAGACGGAATTTGTATTTGAGTCATTATTTTGGTCTTACTGAGATTTACTGTCAGGGCCCAGGTCCGACAGAATCTGTGCAGAATATTGAGGTGCTGCTGTTGGCCCTCCTTGGTTGGTGACAAAAGCACCAGATCATCAGCAAGCAGTCGACAGTTGACTAAAGATTGCAGTAGGGTGAGGTGGGCTTCTGCAGACTGTTCTAGTGCTCCCCATCTCTCTCTCTCTCTCTCTCTCTCTCTCTCTCTCTCTCATCTCTCTCATCTCTCTCATCTCTCTCTCTCTCTCTCTCTCTCTCTCTCTCTCTCTCTCTCTCTCTCTCCCTCTGAGGTGGGCTTCTGCAGACTGTTCTAGTGCTCCCCATCTCTCTCTCTCTCTCTCTCTCTCTCTCTCTCTCTCTCTTCTAGCCACACGCCATTGACGCTACAGTACTTTCACCTCCACAGCTACAGCAGTTAGTTTCGAGATTTACCTGGAAACATGCAATGCTCGACGTGTGCAGAACGTAGTGTTCCACATCACTGGTGGGTAGGCTGGCCAATTAGCATTGACAAAGACTCCGGTGTGTATTAGTCAGGCAGTGCACCGCCCGGATAGCACATTTCTGTTCAGGAGCCAAAATGGATTGCACTGTAGGGGGTTATTTATCCCCGCAGTTTCACTGCATAATGTGTCAAATCAGAAAACAGTGTTGCAGGTTGTGCCAATGCTGTAGCCATATGCCCACAGTCTTTGTAGTGTGCTGTGTTGCATGGGGATGGGGCTTAATGACCGTCTGTCTGTCTGTCACCTCTCTAGTCAGTACTGTATAACACCTCTCTAGTCAGTACTATATTACACCTCTGTAGTCAGTACTATATTACACCTCTCTAGTCAGTACTATATTACACCTCTCTAGTCAGTACTATATTACACCTCTCTAGTCAGTACTATATTACATCTCTCTAGTCAGTACTGTATAACACCTCTCTAGTCAGTTATATATTACACCTCTCTAGTCAGTACTGTATAACACCTCTCTAGTCAGTACCATATTGCACCTCTCTAGTCAGTACTATATTACACCTCTCTAGTCAGTACTATATTACACCTCTCTATTCAGTACTATATTACACCTCTCTAGTCAGTACTGTATAACACCTCTCTAGTCAGTACTGTATAACACCTCTCTAGTCAGGAATATATTACATCTCTCTAGTCAGTACTAGATTAAACCTCTCTAGTCAGTACTATATTACACCTCTCTAGTCAGTACTATACTACACCTCTCTAGTCAGTACTATATTACACCTCTCTAGTCAGTACTATGTTACACCTCTCTAGTCAGTACTATATTACACCTCTCTAGTCAGTACTATATTTCACCTCTCTAGTCAGTACTATATTACACCTCTCTAGTCAGTACTATATTACACCTCTCTAGTCAGTTATATATTACACTTTTCTATTCAGTACTATATTACACCTCTCTAGTCAGTACTGTATAACACCTCTCTAGTCAGTACTGTATAACACCTCTCTAGTCAGTAATATATTACATCTCTCTAGTCAGTACTATATTACACCTCTCTAGTCAGTACTATATTACACCTCTCTAGTCAGTACTATACTACACCTCTCTAGTCAGTACTATATTACACCTCTCTAGTCAGTTATATATTACACCTCTCTAGTCAGTACTATATTACACCTCTCTAGTCAGTCTGTATAACACCTCTCTAGTCAGTACTATATTACACCTCTCTAGTCAGTACTATATTACACCTCTCTAGTCAGTACTATATTACACCTCTCTAGTCAGTACTATATTACACCTCTCTAGTCAGTACTGTATAACAACTCTCTAGTCAGTACTATATTACACCTCTCTAGTCAGTGCTTTATTACACCTCTCTAGTCAGTACTATATTACACCTCTCTAGCCAGTACTATATTGCACCTATCTAGTCAGTACTATATTACACCTCTCTAATCAGTGCTATATTACACCTATCTTGTCAGTACTATATTACACCTCTCTAGTCAGTACTATATTACACCTCTCTAGTCAGTACTATATTACACCTCTCTAGTCAGTACTATATTACACCTCTCTAGTCAGTACTGTATAACACCTCTCTAGTCAGTACTATATTACACCTCTCTAGTCAGTACTATATTAAACCTCTCTAGTCAGTACTATATTACACCTCTCTAGTCAGTACTATATTGCATCTCTCTAGTCAGTTATATATTACACCTCTCTAGTCAGTACTATATTACACCTCTCTAGTCAGTACTATATTACACCTCTCTAGTCAGTACTATATTACACCTCTCTAGTCAGTACTATATTACACCTCTCTAGTCAGTACTGTATAACACCTCTCTAGTCAGTACTGTATAACACCTCTCTAGTCAGTAATATATTACATCTCTCTAGTCAGTACTATATTAATCCTCTCTAGTCAGTACTATATTACACCTCTCTAGTCAGTACTATACTACACCTCTCTAGTCAGTTATATATTACACCTTTCTATTCAGTACTATATTACACCTCTCTAGTCAGTACTATATTACACCTTTCTAGTCAGTACTATATTACACCTCTCTAGTCAGTACTGTATAACACCTCTCTAGTCAGTTATATATTACACCTCTCTAGTCAGTACTGTATAACACCTCTCTAGTCGGTACTATATTACACCTCTCTCGTCAGTACTATATTACACCTCTCTAGCCAGTACTATATTACACCTCTCTAATCAGTACTATATTACACATCTCTAGTCAGTACTATATTACACCTCTCTAGTCAGTACTATATTACACCTCTCTAGTCAGTACTATATTACACCTCTCCAATCAGTACTATATTACACATCTCTAGTCAGTACTATATTACACCTCTCTAGTCAGTACTATATTACACCTCTCTAGTCAGTTCTGTATAACACCTCTCTAGTCAGTACTATATTACACCTCTCTAGTCGGTACTATATTACACCTCTCTAGTCAGTACTATCTTACACCTCTCTAGTCAGTGCTGTATAACACCTCTCTAGTCAGTTATATATTACACCTCTCTAGTCAGTACTATATTACACCTCTCTAGTCAGTACTATATTACACCTCTCTAGTCAGTACTATATTACACATCTATAGTCAGTACTGTATAACAACTCTCTAGTCAGTACTATATTACACCTCTCTAGTCAGTGCTTTATTACACCTCTCTAGTCAGTACTATATTACACCTCTCTAGTCAGTACTATATTACACCTCTCTAGCCAGTACTATATTACACCTATCTAGTCAGTACTATATTACACCTCTCTAGTCAGTACTGTTTTTACACCTCTCTAGTCAGTACTATATTACACCTCTCTAGTCAGTACTATATTACACCTCTCTAGTCAGTACTATATTACACCTCTCTAGTCAGTACTATATTGCACCTCTCTAGTCAGTTATATATTACACCTATCTAGTCAGTTCTATATTACACCTCTCTAGTCAGTACTATATTACACCTCTCTAGTCAGTACTATATTACACCTCTCTAGTCAGTACTGTATAACACCTCTCTAGTCAGTACTGTATAACACCTCTCTAGTCAGTACTATATTACACCTCTCTAGTCAGTACTATATTACACCTCTCTAGTCAGTACTATATTACAACTCGCTAGTCAGTACTGTATAACACCTCTCTAGTCAGTACTATATTACACCTCTCTAGTCAGTACTATATTACACCTCTCTAGTCAGTACTATATTACACCTCTCTAGTCAGTTATATATTACACCTCTCTAGTCAGTACTATATTACACCTCTCTAGTCAGTACTATATTGCACCTCTCTAGTCAGTTATATATTACACCTCTCTAGTCAGAACTATATTACACCTCTCTAGTCAGTACTGTATAACACCTCTCCAGTCAGTATTATATTACACCTCTCTAGTCAGTACTATATTACACCACTCTAGTCAGTACTGTATAACACCTCTTTAGTCAGTACTATATTACACCTCTCTAGTCAGTACTATATTACACCTCTCTAGTCAGTACTATATTACACCTCTCTAGTCAGTACTATACTACACCTCTCTAGTCAGTACTATATTACACCTCTCTAGTCAGTTATATATTACACCTCTCTAGTCAGTACTATATTACACCTCTCTAGTCAGAATGTATAACACCTCTCTAGTCAGTACTATATTACACCTCTCTAGTCAGTACTATATTACACCTCTCTAGTCAGTACTCTATTACACTTCTCTAGTCAGTACTATATTACACCTCTCTAGTCAGTACTGTATAACACCTCTCTAGTCAGTTATATATTACACCTCTCTAGTCAGTACTGTATAACACCTCTCTAGTCAGTTATATATTACACCTCTCTAGTCAGTACTATATTACACCTCTCTAGTCAGAATGTATAACACCTCTCTAGTCAGTACTATATTACACCTCTCTAGTCAGTACTATATTACACCTCTCTAGTCAGTACTCTATTACACTTCTCTAGTCAGTACTATATTACACCTCTCTAGTCGGTACTATATTACACCTCTCTCGTCAGTACTATATTACACCTCTCTAGCCAGTACTATATCACACCTCTCTAATCAGTACTATATTACACATCTCTAGTCAGTACTATATTACACCTCTCTAGTCAGTACTATATTACACCTCTCTAGTCAGTACTCTATTACACCTCTCTAGTCAGTACTATATTACACCTCTCTAGCCAGTACTATATTACACCTCTCTAATCAGTACTATATTACACATCTCTAGTCAGTACTATATTACACCTCTCTAGTCAGATCTGTATAACACCTCTCTAGTCAGAACTATATTACACCTCTCTAGTCAGTACTATATTACACCTCTCTAGTCAGTACTATATTACACCTCTCTAGTCAGTACTATATTACACCTCTCTAGTCAGTACTGTATAACAACTCTCTAGTCAGTACTATATTACATCTCTCTAGTCAGTACTATATTACACCTCTCTAGTCAGTATTATATTACACCTCTCTAGTCAGTACTATATTATACCTCTCTAGTCAGTACTATATTACACCTCTCTAGTCAGTTATATATAACACCTCTCTAGTCAGTACTATATTACACCTCTCTAGTCAGTCTGTATAACACCTCTCTAGTCAGTACTATATTACATCTCTCTAGTCAGTACTATATTACACCTCTCTAGTCAGTACTATATTACACCTCTCTAGTCAGTACTATATTACACCTCTCTAGTCAGTTATATATTACACCTCTCTAGCCGGTACTATATTACACCTCTCTAGTTAGTATTATATTTCACCTCTCTAGTCAGTACTGTATAACACCTCTCTAGTCAGTACTATATTACACCTCTCTAGTCAGTACTATATTACACCTCTCTAGTCAGTACTGTATAACACCTCTCTAGTCAGTTATATATTACACCTCTCTAGTCAGTACTATATTACACCTCTCTAGTTAGTATTATATTTCACCTCTCTAGTCAGTACTATATTACACCTCTCTAGTCAGTACTATATTACACCTCTCTAGTCAGTACTGTATAACAACTCTCTAGTCAGTACTATATTACACCTCTCTAGTCAGTGCTTTATTACACCTCTCTAGTCAGTACTATATTACACCTCTCTAGTCAGTACTATATTACACCTCTCTAGTCATTACTATATTACACTTCTCTAGTCAGTACTATATTAAACCAGTCTAGTCAGTTATATATTACACCTCTCTAGTCAGTACTATATTACACCTCTCTAGTCAGTACTGTATAACAACTCTCTAGTCAGTACTATATTACACCTCTCTAGTCAGTGATTTATTACACCTCTCTAGTCAGTACTATATTACACCTCTCTAGTCAGTACTATATTACACCTCTCTAGCCAGTACTATATTACACCTCTCTAGCCAGTACTATATTACACCTCTCTAGTCAGTACTATATTACACCTCTCTAGTCATTACTATATTACACCTCTCTAGTCAGTACTATATTAAACCAGTCTAGTCAGTTATATATTACACCTCTCTAGTCAGTACTATATTACATCTCTCTAGTCAGTACTATATTACACCTCTCTAGTCAGTACTATATTACACCTCTCTAGTCAGTACTGTATAACACCTCTCTAGTCAGTAATATATTACATCTCTCTAGTCAGTACTATATTACACCTCTCTAGTCAGTACTATATTACACCTCTCTAGTCAGTACTATATTACACCTCTCTAGTCAGTACTATATTACACCTCTCTAGTCAGTTATATATTACACCTCTCTAGTCAGTACTATATTACACCTTTCTAGTCAGTCTGTATAACACCTCTCTAGTCAGTACTATATTACATCTCTCTAGTCAGTACTATATTACACCTCTCTAGTCAGTACTATATTACACCTCTCTAGTCAGTACTATATTACACCTCTCTAGTCAGTACTGTATTACACCTCTCTAGTCAGTACTATATTACACCTCTCTAGTCAGTACTGTATAACACCTCTCTAGTCAGTTATATATTACACCTCTCTAGTCAGTACTATATTACACCTCTCTAGTTAGTATTATATTTCACCTCTCTAGTCAGTACTATATTACACCTCTCTAGTCAGTACTATATTACACCTCTCTAGTCAGTACTGTATAACAACTCTCTAGTCAGTACTATATTACACCTCTCTAGTCAGTGCTTTATTACACCTCTCTAGTCAGTACTATATTACACCTCTCTAGTCAGTACTATATTACACCTCTCTAGTCATTACTATATTACACTTCTCTAGTCAGTACTATATTAAACCAGTCTAGTCAGTTATATATTACACCTCTCTAGTCAGTACTATATTACACCTCTCTAGTCAGTACTGTATAACAACTCTCTAGTCAGTACTATATTACACCTCTCTAGTCAGTGATTTATTACACCTCTCTAGTCAGTACTATATTACACCTCTCTAGTCAGTACTATATTACACCTCTCTAGCCAGTACTATATTACACCTCTCTAGCCAGTACTATATTACACCTCTCTAGTCAGTACTATATTACACCTCTCTAGTCATTACTATATTACACCTCTCTAGTCAGTACTATATTAAACCAGTCTAGTCAGTTATATATTACACCTCTCTAGTCAGTACTATATTACATCTCTCTAGTCAGTACTATATTACACCTCTCTAGTCAGTACTATATTACACCTCTCTAGTCAGTACTGTATAACACCTCTCTAGTCAGTAATATATTACATCTCTCTAGTCAGTACTATATTACACCTCTCTAGTCAGTACTATATTACACCTCTCTAGTCAGTACTATATTACACCTCTCTAGTCAGTACTATATTACACCTCTCTAGTCAGTTATATATTACACCTCTCTAGTCAGTACTATATTACACCTTTCTAGTCAGTCTGTATAACACCTCTCTAGTCAGTACTATATTACATCTCTCTAGTCAGTACTATATTACACCTCTCTAGTCAGTACTATATTACACCTCTCTAGTCAGTACTATATTACACCTCTCTAGTCAGTACTGTATTACACCTCTCTAGCCAGTACTATATTACACCTCTCTAGTCAGTACTATATTACACATCTCTAGTCAGTACTATATTACACCTCTCTAGTCAGTTATATATTACACCTCTCTAGTCAGTACTATATTACACCTCTCTAGTCAGTACTATATTGCACCTCTCTAGTCAGTTATATATTACACCTCTCTAGTCAGAACTATATTACACCTCTCTAGTCAGTACTGTATAACACCTCTCCAGTCAGTATTATATTACACCTCTCTAGTCAGTACTATATTACACCACTCTAGTCAGTACTGTATAACACCTCTTTAGTCAGTACTATATTACACCTCTCTAGTCAGTACTATATTACACCTCTCTAGTCAGTACTATATTACACCTCTCTAGTCAGTACTCTATTACACCTCTCTAGTTAGTACTATATTACACCTCTCTAGTCAGTACTGTATAACACCTCTCTAGTCAGTTATATATTACACCTCTCTAGTCAGTACTGTATAACACCTCTCTAGTCGGTACTATATTACACCTCTCTCGTCAGTACTATATTACACCTCTCTAGCCAGTACTATATCACACCTCTCTAATCAGTACTATATTACACATCTCTAGTCAGTACTATATTACACCTCTCTAGTCAGTACTATATTACACCTCTCTAGTCAGTACTATATTACACCTCTCTAGTCAGTTCTGTATAACACCTCTCTAGTCAGTACTATATTACACCTCTCTAGTCAGTACTATATTACACCTCTCTAGTCAGTACTATATTACACCTCTCTAGTCAGTACTATATTACACCTCTCTAGTCAGTACTGTATAACAACTCTCTAGTCAGTACTATATTACATCTCTCTAGTCAGTACTATATTACACCTCTCTAGTCAGTAATATATTACACCTCTCTAGTCAGTACTATATTATACCTCTCTAGTCAGTACTATATTACACCTCTCTAGTCAGTTATATATAACACCTCTCTAGTCAGTACTATATTACACCTCTCTAGTCAGTCTGTATAACACCTCTCTAGTCAGTACTATATTACATCTCTCTAGTCAGTACTATATTACACCTCTCTAGTCAGTACTATATTACACCTCTCTAGTCAGTACTATATTACACCTCTCTAGTCAATACTGTATAACACCGCTCTAGTCAGTTATATATTACACCTCTCTAGTCAGTACTGTTTATCACCTCTCTGGTCGGTACTATATTACACCTCTCTAGTCAGTACTATATTACACCTCTCTAGCCGGTACTATATTACACCTCTCTAGTCAGTACTATATTACACCTCTCTAGTCAGTACTGTATAACACCTCTCTAGTCAGTACTATATTACACCTCTCTAGTCAGTACTATATTACACCTCTCTAGTCAGTACTGTATAACACCTCTCTAGTCAGTACTATATTACACCTCTCTAGTCGGTACTGTATAACACCTCTCTAGTCAGTTATATATTACACCTCTCTAGTCAGTACTATATTACACCTCTCTAGTTAGTATTATATTTCACCTCTCTAGTCAGTACTATATTACACCTCTCTAGTCAGTACTATATTACACCTCTCTAGTCAGTACTGTATAACAACTCTCTAGTCAGTACTATATTACACCTCTCTAGTCAGTGATTTATTACACCTCTCTAGTCAGTACTATATTACACCTCTCTAGTCAGTACTATATTACACCTCTCTAGCCAGTACTATATTACACCTCTCTAGTCAGTACTATATTACACCTCTCTAGTCATTACTATATTACACCTCTCTAGTCAGTACTATATTAAACCAGTCTAGTCAGTTATATATTACACCTCTCTAGTCAGTACTATATTACATCTCTCTAGTCAGTACTATATTACACCTCTCTAGTCAGTACTGTATAACACCTCTCTAGTCAGTAATATATTACATCTCTCTAGTCAGTACTATATTACACCTCTCTAGTCAGTACTATATTACACCTCTCTAGTCAGTACTATATTACACCTCTCTAGTCAGTGCTATATTACACCTCTCTAGTCAGTTATATATTACACCTCTCTAGTCAGTACTATATTACACCTTTCTAGTCAGTCTGTATAACACCTCTCTAGTCAGTACTATATTACATCTCTCTAGTCAGTACTATATTACACCTCTCTAGTCAGTACTATATTACACCTCTCTAGTCAGTACTATATTACACCTCTCTAGTCAGTACTGTATTACACCTCTCTAGCCAGTACTATATTACACCTCTCTAGTCAGTACTATATTACACATCTCTAGTCAGTACTATATTACACCTCTCTAGTCAGTTATATATTACACCTCTCTAGTCAGTACTATATTACACCTCTCTAGTCAGTTATATATTACACCTCTCTAGTCAGTACTATATTACACCTCTCTAGTCAGTTATATATTACACCTCTCTAGTCAGTACTGTATAACACCTCTCTAGTCAGTACTGTATAACACCTCTCTAGTCAGTACTATATTACAACTCTCTAGTCAGTACTATATTACACCTCTCTAGTCAGTACTGTATAACACCTCTCTAGTCAGTACTATATTACACCTCTCTAGTTAGTACTGTATTACACCTCTCTAGTCAGTACTATATTACACCTCTCTAGTCAGTACTGAATTACACCTCTCTATTCAGTACTATATTACACCTCTCTAGTCAGTACTGTATAACACCTCTCTAGTCAGTACTATATTACACCTCTCTAGTCAGCACTATATTACACATCTCTAGTCAGTACTATATTACACCTCTCTAGTCAGTACTCTATTACACCTCTCTAGTCAGTACTATATTACACCTCTCTAGTCAGTACTATATTACACCTCTCTAGCCAGTACTATATTACACCTCTCTAATCAGTACTATATTACACATCTCTAGTCAGTACTATATTACACCTCTCTAGTCAGTTCTGTATAACACCTCTCTAGTCAGTACTATATTACACCTCTCTAGTCAGTACTATATTACACCTCTCTAGTCAGTACTATATTACACCTCTAGTCAGTACTATATTACACCTCTCTAGTCAGTACTGTATAACAACTCTCTAGTCAGTACTATATTACATCTCTCTAGTCAGTACTATATTTCACCTCTCTAGTCAGTCTGTATAACACCTCTCTAGTCAGTACTATATTACATCTCTCTAGTCAGTACTATATTACACCTCTCTAGTCAGTACTATATTACACCTCTCTAGTCAGTACTATATTACACCTCTCTAGTCAGTACTGTATAACACCTCTCTAGTCAGTTATATATTACACCTCTCTAGTCAGTACTGTTTAACACCTCTCTAGTCGGTACTATATTACACCTCTCTAGTCAGTACTATATTACACCTCTCTAGCCGGTACTATATTACACCTCTCTAGTCAGTACTGTATAACACCTCTCTAGTCAGTACTATATTACACCTCTCTAGTCAGTACTATATTACACCTCTCTAGTCAGTACTATCTTACACCTCTCTAGTCAGTACTGTATAACACCTCTCTAGTCAGTTATATATTACACCTCTCTAGTCAGTTATATATTACACCTCTCTAGTCAGTACTATATTACACCTCTCTAGTCAGTTATATATTACACCTCTCTAGTCAGTACTGTATAACACCTCTCTAGTCAGTACTGTATAACACCTCTCTAGTCAGTACTATATTACAACTCTCTAGTCAGTACTATATTACACCTCTCTAGTCAGTACTGTATAACACCTCTCTAGTCAGTACTATATTACACCTCTCTAGTTAGTACTGTATTACACCTCTCTAGTCAGTACTATATTACACCTCTCTAGTCAGTACTGAATTACACCTCTCTATTCAGTACTATATTACACCTCTCTAGTCAGTACTGTATAACACCTCTCTAGTCAGTACTATATTACACCTCTCTAGTCAGCACTATATTACACATCTCTAGTCAGTACTATATTACACCTCTCTAGTCAGTACTCTATTACACCTCTCTAGTCAGTACTATATTACACCTCTCTAGTCAGTACTATATTACACCTCTCTAGCCAGTACTATATTACACCTCTCTAATCAGTACTATATTACACATCTCTAGTCAGTACTATATTACACCTCTCTAGTCAGTTCTGTATAACACCTCTCTAGTCAGTACTATATTACACCTCTCTAGTCAGTACTATATTACACCTCTCTAGTCAGTACTATATTACACCTCTAGTCAGTACTATATTACACCTCTCTAGTCAGTACTGTATAACAACTCTCTAGTCAGTACTATATTACATCTCTCTAGTCAGTACTATATTTCACCTCTCTAGTCAGTCTGTATAACACCTCTCTAGTCAGTACTATATTACATCTCTCTAGTCAGTACTATATTACACCTCTCTAGTCAGTACTATATTACACCTCTCTAGTCAGTACTATATTACACCTCTCTAGTCAGTACTGTATAACACCTCTCTAGTCAGTTATATATTACACCTCTCTAGTCAGTACTGTTTAACACCTCTCTAGTCGGTACTATATTACACCTCTCTAGTCAGTACTATATTACACCTCTCTAGCCGGTACTATATTACAACTCTCTAGTCAGTACTATATTACACCTCTCTAGTCAGTACTGTATAACACCTCTCTAGTCAGTACTATATTACACCTCTCTAGTCAGTACTATATTACACCTCTCTAGTCAGTACTATCTTACACCTCTCTAGTCAGTACTGTATAACACCTCTCTAGTCAGTTATATATTACACCTCTCTAGTCAGTACTATATTACACCTCTCTAGTCAGTACTATATTTCACCTCTCTAGTCAGTACTATATTACACCTCTCTAGTCAGTACTATATTACACCTCTCTAGTCAGTACTGTATAACAACTCTCTAGTCAGTACTATATTACACCTCTCTAGTCAGTGCTTTATTACACCTCTCTAGTCAGTACTATATTACACCTCTCTAGTCAGTACTATATTACACCTCTCTAGCCAGTACTATATTACACCTCTCTAGTCAGTACTATATTACACCTCTCTAGTCAGTACTATATTACACCTCTCTAGTCAGTACTATATTACACCTCTCTAGTAAGTTATATATTACACCTCTCTAGTCAGTACTATATTACACCTCTCTAGTCAGTCTGTATAACACCTCTCTAGTCAGTACTATATTACATCTCTCTAGTCAGTTCTATATTACACCTCTCTAGTCACTACTATATTACAGCTCTCTAATCACCACTATATTACCCCTCTCTAGTCAGTACTATATTACACCTCTCTATTCAGTACTGTATAACACCTCTCTAGTCAGTAATATATTACATCTCTCTAGTCAGTACTATATTACACCTCTCTAGTCAGTACTATATTACACCTCTCTAGTCAGTACTATATTACACCTCTCTAGTCAGTACTATATTACACCTCTCTATTCAGTTATATATTACACCTCTCTAGTCAGTACTATATTACACCTCTCTAGTCAGTCTGTATAACACCTCTCTAGTCAGTACTATATTACATCTCTCTAGTCAGTACTATATTACACATCTCTAGTCAGTACTATATTACACCTCTCTAGTCAGTACTATATTACACCTCTCTAGTCAGTACTGTATTACACCTCTCTAGCCAGTACTATATTACACCTCTCTAGTCAGCACTATATTACACATCTCTAGTCAGTACTATATTACACCTCTCTAGTCAGTTATATATTACACCTCTCTAGTCAGTACTATATTACACCTCTCTAGTCAGTTATATATTACACCTCTCTAGTCAGTACTGTATAACACCTCTCTAGTCAGTTATATATTACACCTCTCTAGTCAGTACTATATTACACCTCTCTAGTCAGTACTATATTACACCTCTCTAGTCAGTTATATATTACACCTCTCTAGTCAGTACTATATTACACCTCTCTAGTCAGTACTGTATAACACCTCTCTAGTCAGTAATATATTACATCTCTCTAGTCAGTACTATATTACACCTCTCTAGTCAGTACTGTATAACACCTCTCTAGTCAGTAATATATTACACCTCTCTAGTCAGTACTATATTACACCTTTCTAGTCAGTACTATATTACACCTCTCTAGTCAGTACTGTATAACACCTCTCTAGTCAGTACTATATTACACCTCTCTAGTCACTACTATATTACACCTCTCTAGTCGGTACTGTATAACACCTCTCTAGTCATTACTATATTACACCCCTCTAGTCAGTACTGTATAACACCTCTCTAGTCAGTACTATATTACACCTCTCTAGTCAGTACTATATTACACCTCTCTAGTCAGTACTATATTACACCTCTCTAGTCAGTACTATATTACACCTCTCTAGTCAGTACTGTATAACACCTCTCTAGTCAGTACTGTATAACACCTCTCTAGTCAGTAATATATTACATCTCTCTAGTCAGTACTATATTACACCTCTCTAGTCAGTACTATATTACACCTCTCTAGTCAGTACTATACTACACCTCTCTAGTCAGTACTATATTACACCTCTCTAGTCAGTTATATATTACACCTCTCTAGTCAGTCCTATATTACACCTCTCTAGTCAGTCTGTATAACACCTCTCTAGCCAGTACTATATTACACCTCTCTAGTCAGTACTATATTACACCTCTCTAGTCAGTACTATATTACACCTCTCTAGTCAGTACTGTATAACACCTCTCTAGTCAGTTATATATTACACCTCTCTAGTCAGTACTGTATAACACCTCTCTAGTCGGTACTATATTACACCTCTCTCGTCAGTACTATATTACACCTCTCTAGCCAGTACTATATTACACCTCTCTAATCAGTACTATATTACACATCTCTAGTCAGTACTATATTACACCTCTCTAGTCAGTACTATATTACACCTCTCTAGTCAGTACTCTATTACACCTCTCTAGTCGGTACTATAATACACCTATCTAGTCAGTACTATATTACACCTCTCTAGCCAGTACTATATTACACCTCTCCAATCAGTACTATATTACACATCTCTAGTCAGTACTATATTACACCTCTCTAGTCAGTACTATATTACACCTCTCTAGTCAGTTCTGTATAACACCTCTCTAGTCAGTACTATATTACACCTCTCTAGTCAGTACTATATTACACCTCTCTAGTCAGTACTCTATTACACCTCTCTAGTCGGTACTATATTACACCTCTCTAGTCAGTACTATATTACACCTCTCTAGCCAGTACTATATTACACCTCTCTAATCAGTACTATATTACACATCTCTAGTCAGTACTATATTACACCTCTCTAGTCAGTTCTGTATAACACCTCTCTAGTCAGTACTATATTACACCTCTCTAGTCAGTACTATATTACACCTCTCTAGTAAGTACTATATTACACCTCTCTAGTCAGTACTATATTACACCTCTCTAGTCAGTACTGTATAACAACTCTCTAGTCAGTACTATATTACATCTCTCTAGTCAGTACTATATTACACCTCTCTAGTCAGTAATATATTACACCTCTCTAGTCAGTACTATATTACACCTCTCTAGTCAGTACTATATTACACCTCTCTAGTCAGTTATATATAACACCTCTCTAGTCAGTACTATATTACACCTCTCTAGTCAGTCTCTATAACACCTCTCTAGTCAGTACTATATTACATCTCTCTAGTCAGTACTATATTACACCTCTCTAGTCAGTACTATATTACACCTCTCTAGTCAGTACTATATTACACCTCTCTAGTCAGTACTGTATAACACCTCTCTAGTCAGTTATATATTACACCTCTGTAGTCAGTACTGTTTAACACCTCTCTAGTCGGTACTATATTACACCTCTCTAGTCAGTACTATATTACACCTCTCTAGCCGGTACTATATTACACCTCTCTAGTCAGTACTATATTACACCTCTCTAGTCAGTACTATATTGCACCTCTCTAGTCAGTTATATATTACACCTATCTAGTCAGTACTATATTACACCTCTCTAGTCAGTACTATATTACACCACTCTAGTCAGTACTGTATAACACCTCTCTAGTCAGTACTGTATAACACCTCTCTAGTCAGTACTATATTACACCTCTCTAGTCAGTACTATATTACACCTCTCTAGTCAGTACTATATTACACCTCGCTAGTCAGTACTGTATAACACCTCTCTAGTCAGTACTATATTACACCTCTCTATTCAGTACTATATTACACCTCTCTAGTCAGTACTATATTACACCTCTCTAGTCAGTACTATATTACACCTCTCTAGTCAGTTATATATTACACCTCTCTAGTCAGTACTATATTACACCTCTCTAGTCAGTCTGTATAACACCTCTCTAGTCAGTACTATATTACACCTCTCTAGTCAGTACTATATTACACCTCTCTAGTCAGTACTGTATAACACCTCTCTAGTCAGTTATATATTACACCGCTCTAGTCAGTACTGTATAACACCTCTCTAGTCGGTACTATATTACACCTCTCTAGTCAGTACTATATTACACCTCTCTAGTCAGTACTATATTACACCTCTCTAGTCAGTTATATATTACACCTCTCTAGTCAGTACTATATTACACCTCTCTAGTCAGTCTGTATAACACCTCTCTAGTCAGTACTATATTACACCTCTCTAGTCAGTACTATATTACACCTCTCTAGTCAGTACTATATTACACCTCTCTAGTCAGTACTATATTACACCTCTCTAGTCAGTACTGTATAACAAATCTCTAGTCAGTACTATATTACACCTCTCTAGTCAGTAATATATTACACCTCTCTAGTCAGTACTATATTACACCTCTCTAGTCAGTACTATATTACACCTCTCTAGTCAGTTATATATAACACCTCTCTAGTCAGTTCTATATTACACCACTCTAGTCAGTCTGTATAACACCTCTCTAGTCAGTACTATATTACATCTCTCTAGTCAGTACTATATTACACCTCTCTAGTCAGTACTATATTACACCTCTCTAGTCAGTACTATATTACACCTCTCTAGTCAGTACTGTATAACACCTCTCTAGTCAGTTATATATTACACCTCTCTAGTCAGTACTGTTTAACACCTCTCTAGTCGGTACTATATTACACCTCTCTAGTCGGTACTATATTACACCTCTCTAGTCAGTACTATATTACACCTCTCTAGCCGGTACTATATTACACCTCTCTAGTCAGTACTATATTACACCACTCTAGTCAGTACTATATTACACCTCTCTAGTCAGTACTATATTACACCTCTCTAGTCAGTACTATAGTACACCTCTCTAGTCAGTACTATATTACACCACTCTAGTCAGTACTGTATAACACCTCTCTAGTCAGTACTGTATAACACCTCTCTAGTCAGTACTATATTACACCTCTCTAGTCAGTACTATATTACACCTCTCTAGTCAGTACTATATTACACCTCGCTAGTCAGTACTGTATAACACCTCTCTAGTCAGTACTATATTACACCTCTCTAGTCAGTACTATATTACACCTCTCTAGTCAGTACTATATTACACCTCTCTAGTCAGTACTATATTACACCTCTCTAGTCAGTTATATATTACACGTCTCTAGTCAGTACTATATTACACCTCTCTAGTCAGTCTGTATAACACCTCTCTAGTCAGTACTATATTACACCTCTCTAGTCAGTACTATATTACACCTCTCTAGTCAGTACTATATTACACCTCTCTAGTCAGTACTCTATTACACCTCTCTAGTCAGTACTATATTACACCTCTCTAGTCAGTACTGTATAACACCTCTCTAGTCAGTTATATATTACACCTCTCTAGTCAGTACTGTATAACACCTCTCTGTTCGGTACTATATCACACCTCTCTAATCAGTAATATATTACACATCTCTAGTCAGTACTATATTACACCTCTCTAGTCAGTACTATATTACACCTCTCTAGTCAGTACTCTATTACACCTCTCTAGTCGGTACTATATTACACCTCTCTAGTCAGTACTATATTACACCTCTCTAGCCAGTACTATATTACACCTCTCTAATCAGTACTATATTACACATCTCTAGTCAGTACTATATTACACCTCTCTAGTCAGTTCTGTATAACACCTCTCTAGTCAGTACTATATTACACCTCTCTAGTCAGTACTATATTACACCTCTCTAGTCAGTACTATATTACACCTCTCTAGTCAGTACATTATTACACCTCTCTAGTCAGTACTGTATAACAACTCTCTAGTCAGTACTATATTACATCTCTCTAGTCAGTACTATATTACACCTCTCTAGTCAGTAATATATTACACCTCTCTAGTCAGTACTATATTACACCTCTCTAGTCAGTACTATATTACACCTCTCTAGTCAGTTATATATAACACCTCTCTAGTCAGTACTATATTACACCTCTCTAGTCAGTCTGTATAACACCTCTCTAGTCAGTACTATATTACATCTCTCTAGTCAGTACTATATTACACCTCTCTAGTCAGTACTATATTACACCTCTCTAGTCAGTACTATATTACACCTCTCTAGTCAGTACTGTATAACACCTCTCTAGTCAGTTATATATTACACCTCTCTAGTCAGTACTGTTTAACACCTCTCTAGTTGGTACTATATTACACCTCTCTAGTCAGTACTATATTACACCTCTCTAGCCGGTACTATATTACACCTCTCTAGTCAGTACTATATTACACCTCTCTAGTCAGTACTGTATAACACCTCTCTAGTCAGTTATATATTACACCTCTCTAGTCAGTACTATATTACACCTCTCTAGTCAGTACTATATTTCACCTCTCTAGTCAGTACTATATTACACCTCTCTAGTCAGTACTATATTACACCTCTCTAGTCAGTACTGTATAACAACTCTCTAGTCAGTACTATATTTCACCTCTCTAGTCAGTGCTTTATTACACCACTCTAGTCAGTACTGTATAACACCTCTCTAGTCAGTACTGTATAACACCTCTCTAGTCAGTACTATATTACACCTCTCTAGTCAGTACTATATTACACCACTCTAGTCAGTACTGTATAACACCTCTCTAGTCAGTACTGTATAACACCTCTCTAGTCAGTACTATATTACACCTCTCTAGTCAGTACTCTATTACACCTCTCTAGTCAGTACTATATTACACCTCTCTAGTCAGTACTGTATAACACCTCTCTAGTCAGTTATATATTACACCTCTCTAGTCAGTACTGTATAACACCTCTCTAGTCGGTACTATATTACACCTCTCTCGTCAGTACTATATTACACCTCTCTAGCCAGTACTATATCACACCTCTCTAATCAGTAATATATTACACATCTCTAGTCAGTACTATATTACACCTCTCTAGTCAGTACTATATTACACCTCTCTAGCCAGTACTATATTACACCTCTCTAATCAGTACTATATTACACATCTCTAGTCAGTACTATATTACACCTCTCTAGTCAGTTCTGTATAACACCTCTCTAGTCAGTACTATATTACACCTCTCTAGTCAGTACTATATTACACCTCTCTAGTCAGTACTATATTACACCTCTCTAGTCAGTACTATATTACACCTCTCTAGTCAGTACTGTATAACAACTCTCTAGTCAGTACTATATTACATCTCTCTAGTCAGTACTATATTACACCTCTCTAGTCAGTAATATATTACACCTCTCTAGTCAGTACTATATTACACCTCTCTAGTCAGTACTATATTACACCTCTCTAGTCAGTTATATATAACAGCTCTCTAGTCAGTACTATATTACACCTCTCTAGTCAGTCTGTATAACACCTCTCTAGTCAGTACTATATTACACCTCTCTAGTCAGTAATATATTACACCTCTCTAGTCAGTACTATATTACACCTCTCTAGTCAGTACTATATTACACCTCTCTAGTCAGTTATATATAACACCTCTCTAGTCAGTACTATATTACACCTCTCTAGTCAGTCTGTATAACACCTCTCTAGTCAGTACTATATTACATCTCTCTAGTCAGTACTATATTACACCTCTCTAGTCAGTACTATATTACACCTCTCTAGTCAGTACTATATTACACCTCTCTAGTCAGTACTGTATAACACCTCTCTAGTCAGTTATATATTACACCTCTCTAGTCAGTACTGTTTAACACCTCTCTAGTTGGTACTATATTACACCTCTCTAGTCAGTACTATATTACACCTCTCTAGCCGGTACTATATTACACCTCTCTAGTCAGTACTATATTACACCTCTCTAGTCAGTACTGTATAACACCTCTCTAGTCAGTACTATATTACACCTCTCTAGTCAGTACTATATTACACCTCTCTAGTCAGTACTATCTTACACCTCTCTAGTCAGTACTGTATAACACCTCTCTAGTCAGTTATATATTACACCTCTCTAGTCAGTACTATATTACACCTCTCTAGTCAGTACTATATTTCACCTCTCTAGTCAGTACTATATTACACCTCTCTAGTCAGTACTATATTACACCTCTCTAGTCAGTACTGTATAACAACTCTCTAGTCAGTACTATATTTCACCTCTCTAGTCAGTGCTTTATTACACCACTCTAGTCAGTACTGTATAACACCTCTGTAGTCAGTACTGTATAACACCTCTCTAGTCAGTACTATATTACACCTCTCTAGTCAGTACTATATTACACCACTCTAGTCAGTACTGTATAACACCTCTCTAGTCAGTACTGTATAACACCTCTCTAGTCAGTACTATATTACACCTCTCTAGTCAGTACTATATTACACCTCTCTAGTCATTACTATATTACACCTCGCTAGTCAGTGCTGTATAACACCTCTCTAGTCAGTACTATATTACACCTCTCTAGTCAGTACTATATTACACCTCTCTAGTCAGTACTATATTACACCTCTCTAGTCAGTACTATATTACACCTCTCTAGTCAGTTATATATTACACCTCTCTAGTCAGTACTATATTACACCTCTCTAGTCAGTACTATATTACACCTCTCTAGTCAGTACTATATTACACCTCTCTAGTCAGTACTATATTACACCTCTCTAGTCAGTACTGTATAACAACTCTCTAGTCAGTACTATATTACATCTCTCTAGTCAGTACTATATTACACCTCTCTAGTCAGTAATATATTACACCTCTCTAGTCAGTACTATATTACACCTCTCTAGTCAGTACTATATTACACCTCTCTAGTCAGTTATATATAACAGCTCTCTAGTCAGTACTATATTACACCTCTCTAGTCAGTCTGTATAACACCTCTCTAGTCAGTACTATATTACACCTCTCTAGTCAGTAATATATTACACCTCTCTAGTCAGTACTATATTACACCTCTCTAGTCAGTACTATATTACACCTCTCTAGTCAGTTATATATAACACCTCTCTAGTCAGTACTATATTACACCTCTCTAGTCAGTCTGTATAACACCTCTCTAGTCAGTACTATATTACATCTCTCTAGTCAGTACTATATTACACCTCTCTAGTCAGTACTATATTACACCTCTCTAGTCAGTACTATATTACACCTCTCTAGTCAGTACTGTATAACACCTCTCTAGTCAGTTATATATTACACCTCTCTAGTCAGTACTGTTTAACACCTCTCTAGTTGGTACTATATTACACCTCTCTAGTCAGTACTATATTACACCTCTCTAGTCAGTACTGTATAACACCTCTCTAGTCAGTACTATATTACACCTCTCTAGTCAGTACTATATTACACCTCTCTAGTCAGTACTATCTTACACCTCTCTAGTCAGTACTGTATAACACCTCTCTAGTCAGTTATATATTACACCTCTCTAGTCAGTACTATATTACACCTCTCTAGTCAGTACTATATTTCACCTCTCTAGTCAGTACTATATTACACCTCTCTAGTCAGTACTATATTACACCTCTCTAGTCAGTACTGTATAACAACTCTCTAGTCAGTACTATATTTCACCTCTCTAGTCAGTGCTTTATTACACCACTCTAGTCAGTACTGTATAACACCTCTCTAGTCAGTACTGTATAACACCTCTCTAGTCAGTACTATATTACACCTCTCTAGTCAGTACTATATTACACCACTCTAGTCAGTACTGTATAACACCTCTCTAGTCAGTACTGTATAACACCTCTCTAGTCAGTACTATATTACACCTCTCTAGTCAGTACTATATTACACCTCTCTAGTCATTACTATATTACACCTCTCTAGTCAGTACTATATTACACCTCTCTAGTCAGTACTATATTACACCTCTCTAGTCAGTACTATATTACACCTCTCTAGTCAGTTATATATTACACCTCTCTAGTCAGTACTATATTACACCTCTCTAGTCAGTCTGTATAACACCTCTCTAGTCAGTACTGTATAACAACTCTCTAGTCAGTACTATATTACATCTCTCTAGTCAGTACTATATTACACCTCTCTAGTCAGTAATATATTACACCTCTCTAGTCAGTACTATATTACACCTCTCTAGTCAGTTATATATAACACCTCTCTAGTCAGTACTATATTACACCTCTCTAGTCAGTCTGTATAACACCTCTCTAGTCAGTACTATATTACATCTCTCTAGTCAGTACTATATTACACCTCTCTAGTCAGTACTATATTACACCTCTCTAGTCAGTACTATATTAAACCTCTCTAGTCAGTACTGTATAACACCTCTCTAGTCAGTTATATATTACACCTCTCTAGTCAGTACTGTTTAACACCTCTCTAGTCGGTACTATATTACACCTCTCTAGTCAGTACTATATTACACCTCTCTAGCCGGTACTATATTACACCTCTCTAGTCAGTACTATATTACACCTCTCTAGTCAGTACTGTATAACACCTCTCTAGTCAGTACTATATTACACCTCTCTAGTCAGTACTATATTACACCTCTCTAGTCAGTACTATCTTACACCTCTCTAGTCAGTACTGTATAACACCTCTCTAGTCAGTTATATATTACACCTCTCTAGTCAGTACTATATTACACCTCTCTAGTCAGTACTATATTTCACCTCTCTAGTCAGTACTATATTACACCTCTCTAGTCAGTACTATATTACACCTCTCTAGTCAGTACTGTATAACAACTCTCTAGTCAGTACTATATTACACCTCTCTAGTCAGTGCTTTATTACACCTCTCTAGTCAGTACTATATTACACCTCTCTAGTCAGTACTATATTACACCTCTCTAGTCAGTACTATATTAAACCTCTCTAGTCAGTACTGTATAACACCTCTCTAGTCAGTTATATATTACACCTCTCTAGTCAGTACTGTTTAACACCTCTCTAGTCGGTACTATATTACACCTCTCTAGTCAGTACTATATTACACCTCTCTAGTCAGTACTATATTACACCTCTCTAGTCAGTGCTATATTACACCTCTCTAGTCAGTTATATATTACACCTCTCTAGTCAGTACTATATTACACCTCTCTAGTCAGTCTGTATAACACCTCTCTAGTTAGTACTATATTACACCTCTCTAGTCAGTACTATATTACACCTCTCTAGTCAGTACTCTATTACACCTCTCTAGTCAGTACTATATTACACCTCTCTAGTCAGTACTGTATAACACCTCTCTAGTCAGTTATATATTACACCTCTCTAGTCAGTACTGTATAACACCTCTCTAGTCGGTACTATATTACACCTCTCTCGTCAGTACTATATTACACCTCTCTAGCCAGTACTATATCACACCTCTCTAATCAGTAATATATTACACATCTCTAGTCAGTACTATATTACACCTCTCTAGTCAGTACTATATTACACCTCTCTAGCCAGTACTATATTACACCTCTCTAATCAGTACTATATTACACATCTCTAGTCAGTACTATATTACACCTCTCTAGTCAGTTCTGTATAACACCTCTCTAGTCAGTACTATATTACACCTCTCTAGTCAGTACTATATTACACCTCTCTAGTCAGTACTATATTACACCTCTCTAGTCAGTACTATATTACACCTCTCTAGTCAGTACTGTATAACAACTCTCTAGTCAGTACTATATTACATCTCTCTAGTCAGTACTATATTACACCTCTCTAGTCAGTAATATATTACACCTCTCTAGTCAGTACTATATTACACCTCTCTAGTCAGTACTATATTACACCTCTCTAGTCAGTTATATATAACACCTCTCTAGTCAGTACTATATTACACCTCTCTAGTCAGTCTGTATAACACCTCTCTAGTCAGTACTATATTACACCTCTCTAGTCAGTAATATATTACACCTCTCTAGTCAGTACTATATTACACCTCTCTAGTCAGTACTATATTACACCTCTCTAGTCAGTTATATATAACACCTCTCTAGTCAGTACTATATTACACCTCTCTAGTCAGTCTGTATAACACCTCTCTAGTCAGTACTATATTACATCTCTCTAGTCAGTACTATATTACACCTCTCTAGTCAGTACTATATTACACCTCTCTAGTCAGTACTATATTACACCTCTCTAGTCAGTACTGTATAACACCTCTCTAGTCAGTTATATATTACACCTCTCTAGTCAGTACTGTTTAACACCTCTCTAGTTGGTACTATATTACACCTCTCTAGTCAGTACTATATTACACCTCTCTAGCCGGTACTATATTACACCTCTCTAGTCAGTACTATATTACACCTCTCTAGTCAGTACTGTATAACACCTCTCTAGTCAGTACTATATTACACCTCTCTAGTCAGTACTATATTACACCTCTCTAGTCAGTACTATCTTACACCTCTCTAGTCAGTACTGTATAACACCTCTCTAGTCAGTTATATATTACACCTCTCTAGTCAGTACTATATTACACCTCTCTAGTCAGTACTATATTTCACCTCTCTAGTCAGTACTATATTACACCTCTCTAGTCAGTACTGTATAACAACTCTCTAGTCAGTACTATATTTCACCTCTCTAGTCAGTGCTTTATTACACCACTCTAGTCAGTACTGTATAACACCTCTCTAGTCAGTACTGTATAACACCTCTCTAGTCAGTACTATATTACACCTCTCTAGTCAGTACTATATTACACCACTCTAGTCAGTACTGTATAACACCTCTCTAGTCAGTACTGTATAACACCTCTCTAGTCAGTACTATATTACACCTCTCTAGTCAGTACTATATTACACCTCTCTAGTCATTACTATATTACACCTCGCTAGTCAGTACTGTATAACACCTCTCTAGTCAGTACTATATTACACCTCTCTAGTCAGTACTATATTACACCTCTCTAGTCAGTACTATATTACACCTCTCTAGTCAGTACTATATTACACCTCTCTAGTCAGTTATATATTACACCTCTCTAGTCAGTACTATATTACACCTCTCTAGTCAGTCTGTATAACACCTCTCTAGTCAGTACTATATTACACCTCTCTAGTCAGTACTATATTACACCTCTCTAGTCAGTACTCTATTACACCTCTCTAGTCAGTACTATATTACACCTCTCTAGTCAGTACTGTATAACACCTCTCTAGTCAGTTATATATTACACCTCTCTAGTCAGTACTGTATAACACCTCTCTAGTCGGTACTATATTACACCTCTCTCGTCAGTACTATATTACACCTCTCTAGCCAGTACTATATCACACCTCTCTAATCAGTAATATATTACACATCTCTAGTCAGTACTATATTACACCTCTCTAGTCAGTACTATATTACACCTCTCTAGCCAGTACTATATTACACCTCTCTAATCAGTACTATATTACACATCTCTAGTCAGTACTATATTACACCTCTCTAGTCAGTTCTGTATAACACCTCTCTAGTCAGTACTATATTACACCTCTCTAGTCAGTACTATATTACAGTCAGTACTATATTACACCTCTCTAGTCAGTACTATATTACACCTCTCTAGTCAGTACTGTATAACAACTCTCTAGTCGGTACTATATTACATCTCTCTAGTCAGTACTATATTACACCTCTCTAGTCAGTAATATATTACACCTCTCTAGTCAGTACTATATTACACCTCTCTAGTCAGTACTATATTACACATCTCTAGTCAGTTATATATAACACCTCTCTAGTCAGTACTATATTACACCTCTCTAGTCAGTCTGTATAACACCTCTCTAGTCAGTACTATATTACACCTCTCTAGTCAGTAATATATTACACCTCTCTAGTCAGTACTATATTACACCTCTCTAGTCAGTACTATATTACACCTCTCTAGTCAGTTATATATAACACCTCTCTAGTCAGTACTATATTACACCTCTCTAGTCAGTCTGTATAACACCTCTCTAGTCAGTACTATATTACATCTCTCTAGTCAGTACTATATTACACCTCTCTAGTCAGTACTATATTACACCTCTCTAGTCAGTACTATATTACACCTCTCTAGTCAGTACTGTATAACACCTCTCTAGTCAGTTATATATTACACCTCTCTAGTCAGTACTGTTTAACACCTCTCTAGTTGGTACTATATTACACCTCTCTAGTCAGTACTATATTACACCTCTCTAGCCGGTACTATATTACACCTCTCTAGTCAGTACTATATTACACCTCTCTAGTCAGTACTGTATAACACCTCTCTAGTCAGTACTATATTACACCTCTCTAGTCAGTACTATATTACACCTCTCTAGTCAGTACTATCTTACACCTCTCTAGTCAGTACTGTATAACACCTCTCTAGTCAGTTATATATTACACCTCTCTAGTCAGTACTATATTACACCTCTCTAGTCAGTACTATATTTCACCTCTCTAGTCAGTACTATATTACAACTCTCTAGTCAGTACTATATTACACCTCTCTAGTCAGTACTGTATAACAACTCTCTAGTCAGTACTATATTTCACCTCTCTAGTCAGTGCTTTATTACACCACTCTAGTCAGTACTGTATAACACCTCTCTAGTCAGTACTGTATAACACCTCTCTAGTCAGTACTATATTACACCTCTCTAGTCAGTACTATATTACACCACTCTAGTCAGTACTGTATAACACCTCTCTAGTCAGTACTGTATAACACCTCTCTAGTCAGTACTATATTACACCTCTCTAGTCAGTACTATATTACACCTCTCTAGTCATTACTATATTACACCTCGCTAGTCAGTACTGTATAACACCTCTCTAGTCAGTACTATATTACACCTCTCTAGTCAGTACTATATTACACCTCTCTAGTCAGTACTATATTACACCTCTCTAGTCAGTACTATATTACACCTCTCTAGTCAGTTATATATTACACCTCTCTAGTCAGTACTATATTACACCTCTCTAGTCAGTCTGTATAACACCTCTCTAGTCAGTACTATATTACACCTCTCTAGTCAGTACTATATTACACCTCTCTAGTCAGTACTCTATTACACCTCTCTAGTCAGTACTATATTACACCTCTCTAGTCAGTACTATATTACACCTCTCTAGTCAGTACTCTATTACACCTCTCTAGTCAGTACTATATTACACCTCTCTAGTCAGTACTGTATAACACCTCTCTAGTCAGTTATATATTACACCTCTCTAGTCAGTTATATATTACACCTCTCTAGTCAGTACTATATTACACCTCTCTAGTCAGTACTATATTTCACCTCTCTAGTCAGTACTATATTACACCTCTCTAGTCAGTGCTTTATTACACCTCTCTAGTCAGTACTATATTACACCTCTCTAGTCAGTACTATATTACACCTCTCTAGTCAGTACTATATTAAACCTCTCTAGTCAGTACTGTATAACACCTCTCTAGTCAGTTATATATTACACCTCTCTAGTCAGTACTGTTTAACACCTCTCTAGTCGGTACTATATTACACCTCTCTAGTCAGTACTATATTACACCTCTCTAGTCAGTACTATATTACACCTCTCTAGTCAGTGCTATATTACACCTCTCTAGTCAGTTATATATTACACCTCTCTAGTCAGTACTATATTACACCTCTCTAGTCAGTCTGTATAACACCTCTCTAGTTAGTACTATATTACACCTCTCTAGTCAGTACTATATTACACCTCTCTAGTCAGTACTCTATTACACCTCTCTAGTCAGTACTATATTACACCTCTCTAGTCAGTACTGTATAACACCTCTCTAGTCAGTTATATATTACACCTCTCTAGTCAGTACTGTATAACACCTCTCTAGTCGGTACTATATTACACCTCTCTCGTCAGTACTATATTACACCTCTCTAGCCAGTACTATATCACACCTCTCTAATCAGTAATATATTACACATCTCTAGTCAGTACTATATTACACCTCTCTAGCCAGTACTATATTACACCTCTCTAATCAGTACTATATTACACATCTCTAGTCAGTACTATATTACACCTCTCTAGTCAGTTCTGTATAACACCTCTCTAGTCAGTACTATATTACACCTCTCTAGTCAGTACTATATTACACCTCTCTAGTCAGTACTATATTACACCTCTCTAGTCAGTACTATATTACACCTCTCTAGTCAGTACTGTATAACACCTCTCTAGTCAGTACTATATTACACCTCTCTAGTCAGTACTATATTACACCTCTCTAGCCGGTACTATATTACACCTCTCTAGTCAGTACTATATTACACCTCTCTAGTCAGTACTGTATAACACCTCTCTAGTCAGTACTATATTACACCTCTCTAGTCAGTACTATATTACACCTCTCTAGTCAGTACTATCTTACACCTCTCTAGTCAGTACTGTATAACACCTCTCTAGTCAGTTATATATTACACCTCTCTAGTCAGTACTATATTACACCTCTCTAGTCAGTACTATATTTCACCTCTCTAGTCAGTACTATATTACAACTCTCTAGTCAGTACTATATTACACCTCTCTAGTCAGTACTGTATAACAACTCTCTAGTCAGTACTATATTTCACCTCTCTAGTCAGTGCTTTATTACACCACTCTAGTCAGTACTGTATAACACCTCTCTAGTCAGTACTGTATAACACCTCTCTAGTCAGTACTATATTACACCTCTCTAGTCAGTACTATATTACACCACTCTAGTCAGTACTGTATAACACCTCTCTAGTCAGTACTGTATAACACCTCTCTAGTCAGTACTATATTACACCTCTCTAGTCAGTACTATATTACACCTCTCTAGTCATTACTATATTACACCTCGCTAGTCAGTACTGTATAACACCTCTCTAGTCAGTACTATATTACACCTCTCTAGTCAGTACTATATTACACCTCTCTAGTCAGTACTATATTACACCTCTCTAGTCAGTACTATATTACACCTCTCTAGTCAGTTATATATTACACCTCTCTAGTCAGTACTATATTACACCTCTCTAGTCAGTCTGTATAACACCTCTCTAGTCAGTACTATATTACACCTATCTAGTCAGTACTATATTACACCTCTCTAGTCAGTACTCTATTACACCTCTCTAGTCAGTACTATATTACACCTCTCTAGTCAGTACTGTATAACACCTCTCTAGTCAGTTATATATTACACCTCTCTAGTCAGTTATATATTACACCTCTCTAGTCAGTACTATATTACACCTCTCTAGTCAGTACTATATTTCACCTCTCTAGTCAGTACTATATTACACCTCTCTAGTCAGTGCTTTATTACACCTCTCTAGTCAGTACTATATTACACCTCTCTAGTCAGTACTATATTACACCTCTCTAGTCAGTACTATATTAAACCTCTCTAGTCAGTACTGTATAACACCTCTCTAGTCAGTTATATATTACACCTCTCTAGTCAGTACTGTTTAACACCTCTCTAGTCGGTACTATATTACACCTCTCTAGTCAGTACTATATTACACCTCTCTAGTCAGTACTATATTACACCTCTCTAGTCAGTGCTATATTACACCTCTCTAGTCAGTTATATATTACACCTCTCTAGTCAGTACTATATTACACCTCTCTAGTCAGTCTGTATAACACCTCTCTAGTTAGTACTATATTACACCTCTCTAGTCAGTACTATATTACACCTCTCTAGTCAGTACTCTATTACACCTCTCTAGTCAGTACTATATTACACCTCTCTAGTCAGTACTGTATAACACCTCTCTAGTCAGTTATATATTACACCTCTCTAGTCAGTACTGTATAACACCTCTCTAGTCGGTACTATATTACACCTCTCTCGTCAGTACTATATTACACCTCTCTAGCCAGTACTATATCACACCTCTCTAATCAGTAATATATTACACATCTCTAGTCAGTACTATATTACACCTCTCTAGCCAGTACTATATTACACCTCTCTAATCAGTACTATATTACACATCTCTAGTCAGTACTATATTACACCTCTCTAGTCAGTTCTGTATAACACCTCTCTAGTCAGTACTATATTACACCTCTCTAGTCAGTACTATATTACACCTCTCTAGTCAGTACTATATTACACCTCTCTAGTCAGTACTATATTACACCTCTCTAGTCAGTACTGTATAACAACTCTCTAGTCAGTACTATATTACATCTCTCTAGTCAGTACTATATTACACCTCTCTAGTCAGTAATATATTACACCTCTCTAGTCAGTACTATATTACACCTCTCTAGTCAGTACTATATTACACCTCTCTAGTCAGTTATATATAACACCTCTCTAGTCAGTACTATATTACACCTCTCTAGTCAGTCTGTATAACACCTCTCTAGTCAGTACTATATTACACCTCTCTAGTCAGTAATATATTACACCTCTCTAGTCAGTACTATATTACACCTCTCTAGTCAGTACTATATTACACCTCTCTAGTCAGTTATATATAACACCTCTCTAGTCAGTACTATATTACACCTCTCTAGTCAGTCTGTATAACACCTCTCTAGTCAGTACTATATTACATCTCTCTAGTCAGTACTATATTACACCTCTCTAGTCAGTACTATATTACACCTCTCTAGTCAGTACTATATTACACCTCTCTAGTCAGTACTGTATAACACCTCTCTAGTCAGTTATATATTACACCTCTCTAGTCAGTACTGTTTAACACCTCTCTAGTTGGTACTATATTACACCTCTCTAGTCAGTACTATATTACACCTCTCTAGCCGGTACTATATTACACCTCTCTAGTCAGTACTATATTACACCTCTCTAGTCAGTACTGTATAACACCTCTCTAGTCAGTACTATATTACACCTCTCTAGTCAGTACTATATTACACCTCTCTAGTCAGTACTATCTTACACCTCTCTAGTCAGTACTGTATAACACCTCTCTAGTCAGTTATATATTACACCTCTCTAGTCAGTACTATATTACACCTCTCTAGTCAGTACTATATTTCACCTCTCTAGTCAGTACTATATTACACCTCTCTAGTCAGTACTATATTACACCTCTCTAGTCAGTACTGTATAACAACTCTCTAGTCAGTACTATATTTCACCTCTCTAGTCAGTGCTTTATTACACCACTCTAGTCAGTACTGTATAACACCTCTCTAGTCAGTACTGTATAACACCTCTCTAGTCAGTACTATATTACACCTCTCTAGTCAGTACTATATTACACCACTCTAGTCAGTACTGTATAACACCTCTCTAGTCAGTACTGTATAACACCTCTCTAGTCAGTACTATATTACACCTCTCTAGTCAGTACTATATTACACCTCTCTAGTCATTACTATATTACACCTCGCTAGTCAGTACTGTATAACACCTCTCTAGTCAGTACTATATTACACCTCTCTAGTCAGTACTATATTACACCTCTCTAGTCAGTACTATATTACACCTCTCTAGTCAGTACTATATTACACCTCTCTAGTCAGTTATATATTACACCTCTCTAGTCAGTACTATATTACACCTCTCTAGTCAGTCTGTATAACACCTCTCTAGTCAGTACTATATTACACCTCTCTAGTCAGTACTATATTACACCTCTCTAGTCAGTACTCTATTACACCTCTCTAGTCAGTACTATATTACACCTCTCTAGTCAGTACTGTATAACACCTCTCTAGTCAGTTATATATTACACCTCTCTAGTCAGTACTGTATAACACCTCTCTAGTCGGTACTATATTACACCTCTCTCGTCAGTACTATATTACACCTCTCTAGCCAGTACTATATCACACCTCTCTAATCAGTAATATATTACACATCTCTAGTCAGTACTATATTACACCTCTCTAGTCAGTACTATATTACACCTCTCTAGCCAGTACTATATTACACCTCTCTAATCAGTACTATATTACACATCTCTAGTCAGTACTATATTACACCTCTCTAGTCAGTTCTGTATAACACCTCTCTAGTCAGTACTATATTACACCTCTCTAGTCAGTACTATATTACACCTCTCTAGTCAGTACTATATTACACCTCTCTAGTCAGTACTATATTACACCTCTCTAGTCAGTACTGTATAACAACTCTCTAGTCAGTACTATATTACATCTCTCTAGTCAGTACTATATTACACCTCTCTAGTCAGTAATATATTACACCTCTCTAGTCAGTACTATATTACACCTCTCTAGTCAGTACTATATTACACCTCTCTAGTCAGTTATATATAACACCTCTCTAGTCAGTACTATATTACACCTCTCTAGTCAGTCTGTATAACACCTCTCTAGTCAGTACTATATTACACCTCTCTAGTCAGTAATATATTACACCTCTCTAGTCAGTACTATATTACACCTCTCTAGTCAGTTATATATAACACCTCTCTAGTCAGTACTATATTACACCTCTCTAGTCAGTCTGTATAACACCTCTCTAGTCAGTACTATATTACATCTCTCTAGTCAGTACTATATTACACCTCTCTAGTCAGTACTATATTACACCTCTCTAGTCAGTACTATATTACACCTCTCTAGTCAGTACTGTATAACACCTCTCTAGTCAGTTATATATTACACCTCTCTAGTCAGTACTGTTTAACACCTCTCTAGTTGGTACTATATTACACCTCTCTAGTCAGTACTATATTACACCTCTCTAGCCGGTACTATATTACACCTCTCTAGTCAGTACTATATTACACCTCTCTAGTCAGTACTGTATAACACCTCTCTAGTCAGTACTATATTACACCTCTCTAGTCAGTACTATATTACACCTCTCTAGTCAGTACTATCTTACACCTCTCTAGTCAGTACTGTATAACACCTCTCTAGTCAGTTATATATTACACCTCTCTAGTCAGTACTATATTACACCTCTCTAGTCAGTACTATATTTCACCTCTCTAGTCAGTACTATATTACAACTCTCTAGTCAGTACTATATTACACCTCTCTAGTCAGTACTGTATAACAACTCTCTAGTCAGTACTATATTTCACCTCTCTAGTCAGTGCTTTATTACACCACTCTAGTCAGTACTGTATAACACCTCTCTAGTCAGTACTGTATAACACCTCTCTAGTCAGTACTATATTACACCTCTCTAGTCAGTACTATATTACACCACTCTAGTCAGTACTGTATAACACCTCTCTAGTCAGTACTGTATAACACCTCTCTAGTCAGTACTATATTACACCTCTCTAGTCAGTACTATATTACACCTCTCTAGTCATTACTATATTACACCTCGCTAGTCAGTACTGTATAACACCTCTCTAGTCAGTACTATATTACACCTCTCTAGTCAGTACTATATTACACCTCTCTAGTCAGTACTATATTACACCTCTCTAGTCAGTACTATATTACACCTCTCTAGTCAGTTATATATTACACCTCTCTAGTCAGTACTATATTACACCTCTCTAGTCAGTCTGTATAACACCTCTCTAGTCAGTACTATATTACACCTCTCTAGTCAGTACTATATTACACCTCTCTAGTCAGTACTCTATTACACCTCTCTAGTCAGTACTATATTACACCTCTCTAGTCAGTACTGTATAACACCTCTCTAGTCAGTTATATATTACACCTCTCTAGTCAGTACTGTATAACACCTCTCTAGTCGGTACTATATTACACCTCTCTCGTCAGTACTATATTACACCTCTCTAGCCAGTACTATATCACACCTCTCTAATCAGTAATATATTACACATCTCTAGTCAGTACTATATTACACCTCTCTAGTCAGTACTATATTACACCTCTCTAGCCAGTACTATATTACACCTCTCTAATCAGTACTATATTACACATCTCTAGTCAGTACTATATTACACCTCTCTAGTCAGTTCTGTATAACACCTCTCTAGTCAGTACTATATTACACCTCTCTAGTCAGTACTATATTACACCTCTCTAGTCAGTACTATATTACACCTCTCTAGTCAGTACTATATTACACCTCTCTAGTCAGTACTGTATAACAACTCTCTAGTCAGTACTATATTACATCTCTCTAGTCAGTACTATATTACACCTCTCTAGTCAGTAATATATTACACCTCTCTAGTCAGTACTATATTACACCTCTCTAGTCAGTACTATATTACACCTCTCTAGTCAGTTATATATAACACCTCTCTAGTCAGTACTATATTACACCTCTCTAGTCAGTCTGTATAACACCTCTCTAGTCAGTACTATATTACATCTCTCTAGTCAGTACTATATTACACCTCTCTAGTCAGTACTATATTACACCTCTCTAGTCAGTACTATATTAAACCTCTCTAGTCAGTACTGTATAACACCTCTCTAGTCAGTTATATATTACACCTCTCTAGTCAGTACTGTTTAACACCTCTCTAGTCGGTACTATATTACACCTCTCTAGCCAGTACTATATCACACCTCTCTAATCAGTAATATATTACACATCTCTAGTCAGTACTATATTACACCTCTCTAGTCAGTACTATATTACACCTCTCTAGCCAGTACTATATTACACCTCTCTAATCAGTACTATATTACACATCTCTAGTCAGTACTATATTACACCTCTCTAGTCAGTTCTGTATAACACCTCTCTAGTCAGTACTATATTACACCTCTCTAGTCAGTACTATATTACACCTCTCTAGTCAGTACTATATTACACCTCTCTAGTCAGTACTATATTACACCTCTCTAGTCAGTACTGTATAACAACTCTCTAGTCAGTACTATATTACATCTCTCTAGTCAGTACTATATTACACCTCTCTAGTCAGTAATATATTACACCTCTCTAGTCAGTACTATATTACACCTCTCTAGTCAGTACTATATTACACCTCTCTAGTCAGTTATATATAACACCTCTCTAGTCAGTACTATATTACACCTCTCTAGTCAGTCTGTATAACACCTCTCTAGTCAGTACTATATTACATCTCTCTAGTCAGTACTATATTACACCTCTCTAGGCAGTACTATATTACACCTCTCTAGTCAGTACTATATTAAACCTCTCTAGTCAGTACTGTATAACACCTCTCTAGTCAGTTATATATTACACCTCTCTAGTCAGTACTGTTTAACACCTCTCTAGTCGGTACTATATTACACCTCTCTAGTCAGTACTATATTACACCTCTCTAGCCGGTACTATATTACACCTCTCTAGTCAGTACTATATTACACCTCTCTAGTCAGTACTGTATAACACCTCTCTAGTCAGTACTATATTACACCTCTCTAGTCAGTACTATATTACACCTCTCTAGTCAGTACTATATTACACCTCTCTAGTCAGTACTATATTACACCTCTCTAGTCAGTACTATATTACACAACTCTCTAGTCAGTACTATATTACACCTCTCTAGTCAGTACTTTATTACACCTCTCTAGTCAGTACTATATTACACCTCTCTAGTCAGTACTATATTACACCTCTCTAGTCAGTACTATATTAAACCTCTCTAGTCAGTACTGTATAACACCTCTCTAGTCAGTTATATATTACACCTCTCTAGTCAGTACTGTTTAACACCTCTCTAGTCGGTACTATATTACACCTCTCTAGTCAGTACTATATTACACCTCTCTAGCCGGTACTATATTACACCTCTCTAGTCAGTACTATATTACACCTCTCTAGTCAGTACTGTATAACACCTCTCTAGTCAGTACTATATTACACCTCTCTAGTCAGTACTATATTACACCTCTCTAGTCACTACTATATTATACCTCTCTAGTCAGTACTGTATAACACCTCTCTAGTAAGTAATATATTACATCTCTCTAGTCAGTACTATATTACACCTCTCTAGTCAGTACTATATTACACCTCTCTAGTCAGTACTATATTACACCTCTCTAGTCAGTTATATATTACACCTCTCTAGTCAGTACTATATTACATCTCTCTAGTCAGTACTATATTACACCTCTCTAGTCAGTACTATATTACACCTCTCTAGTCAGTACCATATTACACCTCTCTAGTCACTACTATATTACACCTCTCTAGTCAGTACTGTATAACACCTCTCTAGTCAGTAATATATTACATCTCTCTAATCAGTACTATATTACACCTCTCTAGTCAGTACTATATTACACCTCTCTAGTCAGTACTATATTACACCTCTCTAGTCAGTACTGTATTACACCTCTCTAGCCAGTACTATATTACACCTCTCTAGTCAGTACTATATTACACCTCTCTAGTCAGTACTGTATAACAACTCTCTAGTCAGTACTATATTACATCTCTCTAGTCAGTACTATATTACACCTCTCTAGTCAGTAATATATTACACCTCTCTAGTCAGTACTATATTACACCTCTCTAGTCAGTACTATATTACACCTCTCTAGTCAGTTATATATAACACCTCTCTAGTCAGTACTATATTACACCTCTCTAGTCAGTCTGTATAACACCACTCTAGTCAGTACTATATTACATCTCTCTAGTCAGTACTATATTACACCTCTCTAGTCAGTACTATATTAAACCTCTCTAGTCAGTACTGTATAACACCTCTCTAGTCAGTTATATATTACACCTCTCTAGTCAGTACTGTTTAACACCTCTCTAGTCGGTACTATATTACACCTCTCTAGTCAGTACTATATTACACCTCTCTAGCCGGTACTATATTACACCTCTCTAGTCAGTACTATATTACACCTCTCTAGCCGGTACTATATTACACCTCTCTAGTCAGTACTATATTACACCTCTCTAGTCAGTACTGTATAACACCTCTCTAGTCAGTACTATATTACACCTCTCTAGTCAGTACTATATTACACCTCTCTAGTCAGTACTATCTTACACCTCTCTAGTCAGTACTGTATAACACCTCTCTAGTCAGTTATATATTACACCTCTCTAGTCAGTACTATATTACACCTCTCTAGTCAGTACTATATTTCACCTCTCTAGTCAGTACTGTATTACACCTCTCTAGTCAGTACTATATTACACCTCTCTAGTCAGTGCTTTATTACACCTCTCTAGTCAGTACTATATTACACCTCTCTAGTCAGTACTATATTACACCTCTCTAGCCAGTACTATATTACACCTCTCTAGTCAGTACTATATTACACCTCTCTAGTCAGTACTATATTACACCTCTCTAGTCAGTACTATATTAAACCTCTCTAGTCAGTTATATATTACACCTCTCTAGTCAGTACTATATTACACCTCTCTAGTCAGTCTGTATAACACCTCTCTAGTCAGTACTATATTACATCTCTCTAGTCAGTACTATATTACATCTCTCTAGTCAGTACTATATTACACCTCTCTAGTCAGTACTATATTACACCTCTCTAGTCACTACTATATTACACCTCTCTAGTCACTACTATATTACACCTCTCTAGTCAGTACTATATTACACCTCTCTAGTCAGTACTATATTACACCTCTCTAGTCAGTACTATATTACACCTCTCTAGTCACTACTATATTACACCTCTCTAGTCACTACTATATTACACCTCTCTAGTCAGTACTATATTACACCTCTCTAGTCAGTACTGTATAACACCTCTCTAGTAAGTAATATATTACATCTCTCTAGTCAGTACTATATTACACCTCTCTAGTCAGTACTATATTACACCTCTCTAGTCAGTACTATATTACACCTCTCTAGTCAGTACTATATTACATCTCTCTAGTCAGTACTATATTACACCTCTCTAGTCAGTACTATATTACACCTCTCTAGTCAGTACTGTATTACATCTCTCTAGTCAGTACTATATTACACCTCTCTAGTCAGTACTATATTACACCTCTCTAGTCAGTACTATATTACACCTCTCTAGTCAAGTTATACATTACACCTCTCTAGTCAGTACTATATTACACCTCTCTAGTCAGTTATATATTACACCTCTCTAGTCAGTGCTATATTACACCTCTCTAGTCAGTTATATATTACACCTCTCTAGTCAGTACTGTATAACACCTCTCTAGTCAGTACTATATTACACCTCTCTAGTCAGTACTGTATAACACCTCTCTAGTCAGTACTATATTACACCTCTCTAGTCAGTACTATATTACACCTCTCTAGTCAGTACTATATTACACCACTCTAGTCAGTACTGTATAACACCTCTCTAGTCAGTACTGTATAACACCTCTCTAGTCAGTACTATATTACACCTCTCTAGTCAGTACTATATTACACCTCTCTAGTCATTACTATATTACACCTCGCTAGTCAGTACTGTATAACACCTCTCTAGTCAGTACTATATTACACCTCTCTAGTCAGTACTATATTACACCTCTCTAGTCAGTACTATATTACACCTCTCTAGTCAGTACTATATTACACCTCTCTAGTCAGTTATATATTACACCTCTCTAGTCAGTACTATATTACACCTCTCTAGTCAGTACTATATTACACCTCTCTAGTCAGTACTATATTACACCTCTCTAGTCAGTACTATATTACACCTCTCTAGTCAGTACTGTATAACAACTCTCTAGTCAGTACTATATTACATCTCTCTAGTCAGTACTATATTACACCTCTCTAGTCAGTAATATATTACACCTCTCTAGTCAGTACTATATTACACCTCTCTAGTCAGTACTATATTACACCTCTCTAGTCAGTTATATATAACAGCTCTCTAGTCAGTACTATATTACACCTCTCTAGTCAGTCTGTATAACACCTCTCTAGTCAGTACTATATTACACCTCTCTAGTCAGTAATATATTACACCTCTCTAGTCAGTACTATATTACACCTCTCTAGTCAGTACTATATTACACCTCTCTAGTCAGTTATATATAACACCTCTCTAGTCAGTACTATATTACACCTCTCTAGTCAGTCTGTATAACACCTCTCTAGTCAGTACTATATTACATCTCTCTAGTCAGTACTATATTACACCTCTCTAGTCAGTACTATATTACACCTCTCTAGTCAGTACTATATTACACCTCTCTAGTCAGTACTGTATAACACCTCTCTAGTCAGTTATATATTACACCTCTCTAGTCAGTACTGTTTAACACCTCTCTAGTTGGTACTATATTACACCTCTCTAGTCAGTACTATATTACACCTCTCTAGCCGGTACTATATTACACCTCTCTAGTCAGTACTATATTACACCTCTCTAGTCAGTACTGTATAACACCTCTCTAGTCAGTACTATATTACACCTCTCTAGTCAGTACTATATTACACCTCTCTAGTCAGTACTATCTTACACCTCTCTAGTCAGTACTGTATAACACCTCTCTAGTCAGTTATATATTACACCTCTCTAGTCAGTACTATATTACACCTCTCTAGTCAGTACTATATTTCACCTCTCTAGTCAGTACTATATTACACCTCTCTAGTCAGTACTATATTACACCTCTCTAGTCAGTACTGTATAACAACTCTCTAGTCAGTACTATATTTCACCTCTCTAGTCAGTGCTTTATTACACCACTCTAGTCAGTACTGTATAACACCTCTCTAGTCAGTACTGTATAACACCTCTCTAGTCAGTACTATATTACACCTCTCTAGTCAGTACTATATTACACCACTCTAGTCAGTACTGTATAACACCTCTCTAGTCAGTACTGTATAACACCTCTCTAGTCAGTACTATATTACACCTCTCTAGTCAGTACTATATTACACCTCTCTAGTCATTACTATATTACACCTCGCTAGTCAGTACTGTATAACACCTCTCTAGTCAGTACTATATTACACCTCTCTAGTCAGTACTATATTACACCTCTCTAGTCAGTACTATATTACACCTCTCTAGTCAGTACTATATTACACCTCTCTAGTCAGTTATATATTACACCTCTCTAGTCAGTACTATATTACACCTCTCTAGTCAGTCTGTATAACACCTCTCTAGTCAGTACTGTATAACAACTCTCTAGTCAGTACTATATTACATCTCTCTAGTCAGTACTATATTACACCTCTCTAGTCAGTAATATATTACACCTCTCTAGTCAGTACTATATTACACCTCTCTAGTCAGTTATATATAACACCTCTCTAGTCAGTACTATATTACACCTCTCTAGTCAGTCTGTATAACACCTCTCTAGTCAGTACTATATTACATCTCTCTAGTCAGTACTATATTACACCTCTCTAGTCAGTACTATATTACACCTCTCTAGTCAGTACTATATTAAACCTCTCTAGTCAGTACTGTATAACACCTCTCTAGTCAGTTATATATTACACCTCTCTAGTCAGTACTGTATAACAACTCTCTAGTCAGTACTATATTTCACCTCTCTAGTCAGTGCTTTATTACACCACTCTAGTCAGTACTGTATAACACCTCTGTAGTCAGTACTGTATAACACCTCTCTAGTCAGTACTATATTACACCTCTCTAGTCAGTACTATATTACACCACTCTAGTCAGTACTGTATAACACCTCTCTAGTCAGTACTGTATAACACCTCTCTAGTCAGTACTATATTACACCTCTCTAGTCAGTACTATATTACACCTCTCTAGTCATTACTATATTACACCTCGCTAGTCAGTACTGTATAACACCTCTCTAGTCAGTACTATATTACACCTCTCTAGTCAGTACTATATTACACCTCTCTAGTCAGTACTATATTACACCTCTCTAGTCAGTACTATATTACACCTCTCTAGTCAGTTATATATTACACCTCTCTAGTCAGTACTATATTACACCTCTCTAGTCAGTACTATATTACACCTCTCTAGTCAGTACTATATTACACCTCTCTAGTCAGTACTATATTACACCTCTCTAGTCAGTACTGTATAACAACTCTCTAGTCAGTACTATATTACATCTCTCTAGTCAGTACTATATTACACCTCTCTAGTCAGTAATATATTACACCTCTCTAGTCAGTACTATATTACACCTCTCTAGTCAGTACTATATTACACCTCTCTAGTCAGTTATATATAACAGCTCTCTAGTCAGTACTATATTACACCTCTCTAGTCAGTCTGTATAACACCTCTCTAGTCAGTACTATATTACACCTCTCTAGTCAGTAATATATTACACCTCTCTAGTCAGTACTATATTACACCTCTCTAGTCAGTACTATATTACACCTCTCTAGTCAGTTATATATAACACCTCTCTAGTCAGTACTATATTACACCTCTCTAGTCAGTCTGTATAACACCTCTCTAGTCAGTACTATATTACATCTCTCTAGTCAGTACTATATTACACCTCTCTAGTCAGTACTATATTACACCTCTCTAGTCAGTACTATATTACACCTCTCTAGTCAGTACTGTATAACACCTCTCTAGTCAGTTATATATTACACCTCTCTAGTCAGTACTGTTTAACACCTCTCTAGTTGGTACTATATTACACCTCTCTAGTCAGTACTATATTACACCTCTCTAGTCAGTACTGTATAACACCTCTCTAGTCAGTACTATATTACACCTCTCTAGTCAGTACTATATTACACCTCTCTAGTCAGTACTATCTTACACCTCTCTAGTCAGTACTGTATAACACCTCTCTAGTCAGTTATATATTACACCTCTCTAGTCAGTACTATATTACACCTCTCTAGTCAGTACTATATTTCACCTCTCTAGTCAGTACTATATTACACCTCTCTAGTCAGTACTATATTACACCTCTCTAGTCAGTACTGTATAACAACTCTCTAGTCAGTACTATATTTCACCTCTCTAGTCAGTGCTTTATTACACCACTCTAGTCAGTACTGTATAACACCTCTCTAGTCAGTACTGTATAACACCTCTCTAGTCAGTACTATATTACACCTCTCTAGTCAGTACTATATTACACCACTCTAGTCAGTACTGTATAACACCTCTCTAGTCAGTACTGTATAACACCTCTCTAGTCAGTACTATATTACACCTCTCTAGTCAGTACTATATTACACCTCTCTAGTCATTACTATATTACACCTCGCTAGTCAGTACTGTATAACACCTCTCTAGTCAGTACTATATTACACCTCTCTAGTCAGTACTATATTACACCTCTCTAGTCAGTACTATATTACACCTCTCTAGTCAGTACTATATTACACCTCTCTAGTCAGTTATATATTACACCTCTCTAGTCAGTACTATATTACACCTCTCTAGTCAGTCTGTATAACACCTCTCTAGTCAGTACTGTATAACAACTCTCTAGTCAGTACTATATTACATCTCTCTAGTCAGTACTATATTACACCTCTCTAGTCAGTAATATATTACACCTCTCTAGTCAGTACTATATTACACCTCTCTAGTCAGTTATATATAACACCTCTCTAGTCAGTACTATATTACACCTCTCTAGTCAGTCTGTATAACACCTCTCTAGTCAGTACTATATTACATCTCTCTAGTCAGTACTATATTACACCTCTCTAGTCAGTACTATATTACACCTCTCTAGTCAGTACTATATTAAACCTCTCTAGTCAGTACTGTATAACACCTCTCTAGTCAGTTATATATTACACCTCTCTAGTCAGTACTGTTTAACACCTCTCTAGTCGGTACTATATTACACCTCTCTAGTCAGTACTATATTACACCTCTCTAGCCGGTACTATATTACACCTCTCTAGTCAGTACTATATTACACCTCTCTAGTCAGTACTGTATAACACCTCTCTAGTCAGTACTATATTACACCTCTCTAGTCAGTACTATATTACACCTCTCTAGTCAGTACTATCTTACACCTCTCTAGTCAGTACTGTATAACACCTCTCTAGTCAGTTATATATTACACCTCTCTAGTCAGTACTATATTACACCTCTCTAGTCAGTACTATATTTCACCTCTCTAGTCAGTACTATATTACACCTCTCTAGTCAGTACTATATTACACCTCTCTAGTCAGTACTGTATAACAACTCTCTAGTCAGTACTATATTACACCTCTCTAGTCAGTGCTTTATTACACCTCTCTAGTCAGTACTATATTACACCTCTCTAGTCAGTACTATATTACACCTCTCTAGTCAGTACTATATTAAACCTCTCTAGTCAGTACTGTATAACACCTCTCTAGTCAGTTATATATTACACCTCTCTAGTCAGTACTGTTTAACACCTCTCTAGTCGGTACTATATTACACCTCTCTAGTCAGTACTATATTACACCTCTCTAGTCAGTACTATATTACACCTCTCTAGTCAGTGCTATATTACACCTCTCTAGTCAGTTATATATTACACCTCTCTAGTCAGTACTATATTACACCTCTCTAGTCAGTCTGTATAACACCTCTCTAGTTAGTACTATATTACACCTCTCTAGTCAGTACTATATTACACCTCTCTAGTCAGTACTCTATTACACCTCTCTAGTCAGTACTATATTACACCTCTCTAGTCAGTACTGTATAACACCTCTCTAGTCAGTTATATATTACACCTCTCTAGTCAGTACTGTATAACACCTCTCTAGTCGGTACTATATTACACCTCTCTCGTCAGTACTATATTACACCTCTCTAGCCAGTACTATATCACACCTCTCTAATCAGTAATATATTACACATCTCTAGTCAGTACTATATTACACCTCTCTAGTCAGTACTATATTACACCTCTCTAGCCAGTACTATATTACACCTCTCTAATCAGTACTATATTACACATCTCTAGTCAGTACTATATTACACCTCTCTAGTCAGTTCTGTATAACACCTCTCTAGTCAGTACTATATTACACCTCTCTAGTCAGTACTATATTACACCTCTCTAGTCAGTACTATATTACACCTCTCTAGTCAGTACTATATTACACCTCTCTAGTCAGTACTGTATAACAACTCTCTAGTCAGTACTATATTACATCTCTCTAGTCAGTACTATATTACACCTCTCTAGTCAGTAATATATTACACCTCTCTAGTCAGTACTATATTACACCTCTCTAGTCAGTACTATATTACACCTCTCTAGTCAGTTATATATAACACCTCTCTAGTCAGTACTATATTACACCTCTCTAGTCAGTCTGTATAACACCTCTCTAGTCAGTACTATATTACACCTCTCTAGTCAGTAATATATTACACCTCTCTAGTCAGTACTATATTACACCTCTCTAGTCAGTACTATATTACACCTCTCTAGTCAGTTATATATAACACCTCTCTAGTCAGTACTATATTACACCTCTCTAGTCAGTCTGTATAACACCTCTCTAGTCAGTACTATATTACATCTCTCTAGTCAGTACTATATTACACCTCTCTAGTCAGTACTATATTACACCTCTCTAGTCAGTACTATATTACACCTCTCTAGTCAGTACTGTATAACACCTCTCTAGTCAGTTATATATTACACCTCTCTAGTCAGTACTGTTTAACACCTCTCTAGTTGGTACTATATTACACCTCTCTAGTCAGTACTATATTACACCTCTCTAGCCGGTACTATATTACACCTCTCTAGTCAGTACTATATTACACCTCTCTAGTCAGTACTGTATAACACCTCTCTAGTCAGTACTATATTACACCTCTCTAGTCAGTACTATATTACACCTCTCTAGTCAGTACTATCTTACACCTCTCTAGTCAGTACTGTATAACACCTCTCTAGTCAGTTATATATTACACCTCTCTAGTCAGTACTATATTACACCTCTCTAGTCAGTACTATATTTCACCTCTCTAGTCAGTACTATATTACACCTCTCTAGTCAGTACTATATTACACCTCTCTAGTCAGTACTGTATAACAACTCTCTAGTCAGTACTATATTTCACCTCTCTAGTCAGTGCTTTATTACACCACTCTAGTCAGTACTGTATAACACCTCTCTAGTCAGTACTGTATAACACCTCTCTAGTCAGTACTATATTACACCTCTCTAGTCAGTACTATATTACACCACTCTAGTCAGTACTGTATAACACCTCTCTAGTCAGTACTGTATAACACCTCTCTAGTCAGTACTATATTACACCTCTCTAGTCAGTACTATATTACACCTCTCTAGTCATTACTATATTACACCTCGCTAGTCAGTACTGTATAACACCTCTCTAGTCAGTACTATATTACACCTCTCTAGTCAGTACTATATTACACCTCTCTAGTCAGTACTATATTACACCTCTCTAGTCAGTACTATATTACACCTCTCTAGTCAGTTATATATTACACCTCTCTAGTCAGTACTATATTACACCTCTCTAGTCAGTCTGTATAACACCTCTCTAGTCAGTACTATATTACACCTCTCTAGTCAGTACTATATTACACCTCTCTAGTCAGTACTCTATTACACCTCTCTAGTCAGTACTATATTACACCTCTCTAGTCAGTACTGTATAACACCTCTCTAGTCAGTTATATATTACACCTCTCTAGTCAGTACTGTATAACACCTCTCTAGTCGGTACTATATTACACCTCTCTCGTCAGTACTATATTACACCTCTCTAGCCAGTACTATATCACACCTCTCTAATCAGTAATATATTACACATCTCTAGTCAGTACTATCTTACACCTCTCTAGTCAGTACTATATTACACCTCTCTAGCCAGTACTATATTACACCTCTCTAATCAGTACTATATTACACATCTCTAGTCAGTACTATATTACACCTCTCTAGTCAGTTCTGTATAACACCTCTCTAGTCAGTACTATATTACACCTCTCTAGTCAGTACTATATTACACCTCTCTAGTCAGTACTATATTACACCTCTCTAGTCAGTACTATATTACACCTCTCTAGTCAGTACTGTATAACAACTCTCTAGTCAGTACTATATTACATCTCTCTAGTCAGTACTATATTACACCTCTCTAGTCAGTAATATATTACACCTCTCTAGTCAGTACTATATTACACCTCTCTAGTCAGTACTATATTACACCTCTCTAGTCAGTTATATATAACACCTCTCTAGTCAGTACTATATTACACCTCTCTAGTCAGTCTGTATAACACCTCTCTAGTCAGTACTATATTACACCTCTCTAGTCAGTAATATATTACACCTCTCTAGTCAGTACTATATTACACCTCTCTAGTCAGTACTATATTACACCTCTCTAGTCAGTTATATATAACACCTCTCTAGTCAGTACTATATTACACCTCTCTAGTCAGTCTGTATAACACCTCTCTAGTCAGTACTATATTACATCTCTCTAGTCAGTACTATATTACACCTCTCTAGTCAGTACTATATTACACCTCTCTAGTCAGTACTATATTACACCTCTCTAGTCAGTACTGTATAACACCTCTCTAGTCAGTTATATATTACACCTCTCTAGTCAGTACTGTTTAACACCTCTCTAGTTGGTACTATATTACACCTCTCTAGTCAGTACTATATTACACCTCTCTAGCCGGTACTATATTACACCTCTCTAGTCAGTACTATATTACACCTCTCTAGTCAGTACTGTATAACACCTCTCTAGTCAGTACTATATTACACCTCTCTAGTCAGTACTATATTACACCTCTCTAGTCAGTACTATCTTACACCTCTCTAGTCAGTACTGTATAACACCTCTCTAGTCAGTTATATATTACACCTCTCTAGTCAGTACTATATTACACCTCTCTAGTCAGTACTATATTTCACCTCTCTAGTCAGTACTATATTACAACTCTCTAGTCAGTACTATATTACACCTCTCTAGTCAGTACTGTATAACAACTCTCTAGTCAGTACTATATTTCACCTCTCTAGTCAGTGCTTTATTACACCACTCTAGTCAGTACTGTATAACACCTCTCTAGTCAGTACTGTATAACACCTCTCTAGTCAGTACTATATTACACCTCTCTAGTCAGTACTATATTACACCACTCTAGTCAGTACTGTATAACACCTCTCTAGTCAGTACTGTATAACACCTCTCTAGTCAGTACTATATTACACCTCTCTAGTCAGTACTATATTACACCTCTCTAGTCATTACTATATTACACCTCGCTAGTCAGTACTGTATAACACCTCTCTAGTCAGTACTATATTACACCTCTCTAGTCAGTACTATATTACACCTCTCTAGTCAGTACTATATTACACCTCTCTAGTCAGTACTATATTACACCTCTCTAGTCAGTTATATATTACACCTCTCTAGTCAGTACTATATTACACCTCTCTAGTCAGTCTGTATAACACCTCTCTAGTCAGTACTATATTACACCTCTCTAGTCAGTACTATATTACACCTCTCTAGTCAGTACTCTATTACACCTCTCTAGTCAGTACTATATTACACCTCTCTAGTCAGTACTGTATAACACCTCTCTAGTCAGTTATATATTACACCTCTCTAGTCAGTACTGTATAACACCTCTCTAGTCGGTACTATATTACACCTCTCTCGTCAGTACTATATTACACCTCTCTAGCCAGTACTATATCACACCTCTCTAATCAGTAATATATTACACATCTCTAGTCAGTACTATATTACACCTCTCTAGTCAGTACTATATTACACCTCTCTAGCCAGTACTATATTACACCTCTCTAATCAGTACTATATTACACATCTCTAGTCAGTACTATATTACACCTCTCTAGTCAGTTCTGTATAACACCTCTCTAGTCAGTACTATATTACACCTCTCTAGTCAGTACTATATTACACCTCTCTAGTCAGTACTATATTACACCTCTCTAGTCAGTACTATATTACACCTCTCTAGTCAGTACTGTATAACAACTCTCTAGTCAGTACTATATTACATCTCTCTAGTCAGTACTATATTACACCTCTCTAGTCAGTAATATATTACACCTCTCTAGTCAGTACTATATTACACCTCTCTAGTCAGTACTATATTACACCTCTCTAGTCAGTTATATATAACACCTCTCTAGTCAGTACTATATTACACCTCTCTAGTCAGTCTGTATAACACCTCTCTAGTCAGTACTATATTACATCTCTCTAGTCAGTACTATATTACACCTCTCTAGTCAGTACTATATTACACCTCTCTAGTCAGTACTATATTAAACCTCTCTAGTCAGTACTGTATAACACCTCTCTAGTCAGTTATATATTACACCTCTCTAGTCAGTACTGTTTAACACCTCTCTAGTCGGTACTATATTACACCTCTCTAGCCAGTACTATATCACACCTCTCTAATCAGTAATATATTACACATCTCTAGTCAGTACTATATTACACCTCTCTAGTCAGTACTATATTACACCTCTCTAGTCAGTACTATATTACACCTCTCTAGTCAGTTATATATTACACCTCTCTAGTCAGTACTATATTACATCTCTCTAGTCAGTACTATATTACACCTCTCTAGTCAGTACTATATTACACCTCTCTAGTCAGTACCATATTACACCTCTCTAGTCACTACTATATTACACCTCTCTAGTCAGTACTGTATAACACCTCTCTAGTCAGTAATATATTACATCTCTCTAATCAGTACTATATTACACCTCTCTAGTCAGTACTATATTACACCTCTCTAGTCAGTACTATATTACACCTCTCTAGTCAGTACTGTATTACACCTCTCTAGCCAGTACTATATTACACCTCTCTAGTCAGTACTATATTACACCTCTCTAGTCAGTACTGTATAACAACTCTCTAGTCAGTACTATATTACATCTCTCTAGTCAGTACTATATTACACCTCTCTAGTCAGTAATATATTACACCTCTCTAGTCAGTACTATATTACACCTCTCTAGTCAGTACTATATTACACCTCTCTAGTCAGTTATATATAACACCTCTCTAGTCAGTACTATATTACACCTCTCTAGTCAGTCTGTATAACACCACTCTAGTCAGTACTATATTACATCTCTCTAGTCAGTACTATATTACACCTCTCTAGTCAGTACTATATTAAACCTCTCTAGTCAGTACTGTATAACACCTCTCTAGTCAGTTATATATTACACCTCTCTAGTCAGTACTGTTTAACACCTCTCTAGTCGGTACTATATTACACCTCTCTAGTCAGTACTATATTACACCTCTCTAGCCGGTACTATATTACACCTCTCTAGTCAGTACTATATTACACCTCTCTAGCCGGTACTATATTACACCTCTCTAGTCAGTACTATATTACACCTCTCTAGTCAGTACTGTATAACACCTCTCTAGTCAGTACTATATTACACCTCTCTAGTCAGTACTATATTACACCTCTCTAGTCAGTACTATCTTACACCTCTCTAGTCAGTACTGTATAACACCTCTCTAGTCAGTTATATATTACACCTCTCTAGTCAGTACTATATTACACCTCTCTAGTCAGTACTATATTTCACCTCTCTAGTCAGTACTGTATTACACCTCTCTAGTCAGTACTATATTACACCTCTCTAGTCAGTGCTTTATTACACCTCTCTAGTCAGTACTATATTACACCTCTCTAGTCAGTACTATATTACACCTCTCTAGCCAGTACTATATTACACCTCTCTAGTCAGTACTATATTACACCTCTCTAGTCAGTACTATATTACACCTCTCTAGTCAGTACTATATTAAACCTCTCTAGTCAGTTATATATTACACCTCTCTAGTCAGTACTATATTACACCTCTCTAGTCAGTCTGTATAACACCTCTCTAGTCAGTACTATATTACATCTCTCTAGTCAGTACTATATTACATCTCTCTAGTCAGTACTATATTACACCTCTCTAGTCAGTACTATATTACACCTCTCTAGTCACTACTATATTACACCTCTCTAGTCACTACTATATTACACCTCTCTAGTCAGTACTATATTACACCTCTCTAGTCAGTACTATATTACACCTCTCTAGTCAGTACTATATTACACCTCTCTAGTCACTACTATATTACACCTCTCTAGTCACTACTATATTACACCTCTCTAGTCAGTACTATATTACACCTCTCTAGTCAGTACTGTATAACACCTCTCTAGTAAGTAATATATTACATCTCTCTAGTCAGTACTATATTACACCTCTCTAGTCAGTACTATATTACACCTCTCTAGTCAGTACTATATTACACCTCTCTAGTCAGTACTATATTACATCTCTCTAGTCAGTACTATATTACACCTCTCTAGTCAGTACTATATTACACCTCTCTAGTCAGTACTGTATTACATCTCTCTAGTCAGTACTATATTACACCTCTCTAGTCAGTACTATATTACACCTCTCTAGTCAGTACTATATTACACCTCTCTAGTCAAGTTATACATTACACCTCTCTAGTCAGTACTATATTACACCTCTCTAGTCAGTTATATATTACACCTCTCTAGTCAGTGCTATATTACACCTCTCTAGTCAGTTATATATTACACCTCTCTAGTCAGTACTGTATAACACCTCTCTAGTCAGTACTATATTACACCTCTCTAGTCAGTACTGTATAACACCTCTCTAGTCAGTACTATATTACACCTCTCTAGTCAGTACTATATTACACCTCTCTAGTCAGTACTATATTACACCACTCTAGTCAGTACTGTATAACACCTCTCTAGTCAGTACTGTATAACACCTCTCTAGTCAGTACTATATTACACCTCTCTAGTCAGTACTATATTACACCTCTCTAGTCATTACTATATTACACCTCGCTAGTCAGTACTGTATAACACCTCTCTAGTCAGTACTATATTACACCTCTCTAGTCAGTACTATATTACACCTCTCTAGTCAGTACTATATTACACCTCTCTAGTCAGTACTATATTACACCTCTCTAGTCAGTTATATATTACACCTCTCTAGTCAGTACTATATTACACCTCTCTAGTCAGTACTATATTACACCTCTCTAGTCAGTACTATATTACACCTCTCTAGTCAGTACTATATTACACCTCTCTAGTCAGTACTGTATAACAACTCTCTAGTCAGTACTATATTACATCTCTCTAGTCAGTACTATATTACACCTCTCTAGTCAGTAATATATTACACCTCTCTAGTCAGTACTATATTACACCTCTCTAGTCAGTACTATATTACACCTCTCTAGTCAGTTATATATAACAGCTCTCTAGTCAGTACTATATTACACCTCTCTAGTCAGTCTGTATAACACCTCTCTAGTCAGTACTATATTACACCTCTCTAGTCAGTAATATATTACACCTCTCTAGTCAGTACTATATTACACCTCTCTAGTCAGTACTATATTACACCTCTCTAGTCAGTTATATATAACACCTCTCTAGTCAGTACTATATTACACCTCTCTAGTCAGTCTGTATAACACCTCTCTAGTCAGTACTATATTACATCTCTCTAGTCAGTACTATATTACACCTCTCTAGTCAGTACTATATTACACCTCTCTAGTCAGTACTATATTACACCTCTCTAGTCAGTACTGTATAACACCTCTCTAGTCAGTTATATATTACACCTCTCTAGTCAGTACTGTTTAACACCTCTCTAGTTGGTACTATATTACACCTCTCTAGTCAGTACTATATTACACCTCTCTAGCCGGTACTATATTACACCTCTCTAGTCAGTACTATATTACACCTCTCTAGTCAGTACTGTATAACACCTCTCTAGTCAGTACTATATTACACCTCTCTAGTCAGTACTATATTACACCTCTCTAGTCAGTACTATCTTACACCTCTCTAGTCAGTACTGTATAACACCTCTCTAGTCAGTTATATATTACACCTCTCTAGTCAGTACTATATTACACCTCTCTAGTCAGTACTATATTTCACCTCTCTAGTCAGTACTATATTACACCTCTCTAGTCAGTACTATATTACACCTCTCTAGTCAGTACTGTATAACAACTCTCTAGTCAGTACTATATTTCACCTCTCTAGTCAGTGCTTTATTACACCACTCTAGTCAGTACTGTATAACACCTCTCTAGTCAGTACTGTATAACACCTCTCTAGTCAGTACTATATTACACCTCTCTAGTCAGTACTATATTACACCACTCTAGTCAGTACTGTATAACACCTCTCTAGTCAGTACTGTATAACACCTCTCTAGTCAGTACTATATTACACCTCTCTAGTCAGTACTATATTACACCTCTCTAGTCATTACTATATTACACCTCGCTAGTCAGTACTGTATAACACCTCTCTAGTCAGTACTATATTACACCTCTCTAGTCAGTACTATATTACACCTCTCTAGTCAGTACTATATTACACCTCTCTAGTCAGTACTATATTACACCTCTCTAGTCAGTTATATATTACACCTCTCTAGTCAGTACTATATTACACCTCTCTAGTCAGTCTGTATAACACCTCTCTAGTCAGTACTGTATAACAACTCTCTAGTCAGTACTATATTACATCTCTCTAGTCAGTACTATATTACACCTCTCTAGTCAGTAATATATTACACCTCTCTAGTCAGTACTATATTACACCTCTCTAGTCAGTTATATATAACACCTCTCTAGTCAGTACTATATTACACCTCTCTAGTCAGTCTGTATAACACCTCTCTAGTCAGTACTATATTACATCTCTCTAGTCAGTACTATATTACACCTCTCTAGTCAGTACTATATTACACCTCTCTAGTCAGTACTATATTAAACCTCTCTAGTCAGTACTGTATAACACCTCTCTAGTCAGTTATATATTACACCTCTCTAGTCAGTACTGTATAACAACTCTCTAGTCAGTACTATATTTCACCTCTCTAGTCAGTGCTTTATTACACCACTCTAGTCAGTACTGTATAACACCTCTGTAGTCAGTACTGTATAACACCTCTCTAGTCAGTACTATATTACACCTCTCTAGTCAGTACTATATTACACCACTCTAGTCAGTACTGTATAACACCTCTCTAGTCAGTACTGTATAACACCTCTCTAGTCAGTACTATATTACACCTCTCTAGTCAGTACTATATTACACCTCTCTAGTCATTACTATATTACACCTCGCTAGTCAGTACTGTATAACACCTCTCTAGTCAGTACTATATTACACCTCTCTAGTCAGTACTATATTACACCTCTCTAGTCAGTACTATATTACACCTCTCCAGTCAGTACTATATTACACCTCTCTAGTCAGTTATATATTACACCTCTCTAGTCAGTACTATATTACACCTCTCTAGTCAGTACTATATTACACCTCTCTAGTCAGTACTATATTACACCTCTCTAGTCAGTACTATATTACACCTCTCTAGTCAGTACTGTATAACAACTCTCTAGTCAGTACTATATTACATCTCTCTAGTCAGTACTATATTACACCTCTCTAGTCAGTAATATATTACACCTCTCTAGTCAGTACTATATTACACCTCTCTAGTCAGTACTATATTACACCTCTCTAGTCAGTTATATATAACAGCTCTCTAGTCAGTACTATATTACACCTCTCTAGTCAGTCTGTATAACACCTCTCTAGTCAGTACTATATTACACCTCTCTAGTCAGTAATATATTACACCTCTCTAGTCAGTACTATATTACACCTCTCTAGTCAGTACTATATTACACCTCTCTAGTCAGTTATATATAACACCTCTCTAGTCAGTACTATATTACACCTCTCTAGTCAGTCTGTATAACACCTCTCTAGTCAGTACTATATTACATCTCTCTAGTCAGTACTATATTACACCTCTCTAGTCAGTACTATATTACACCTCTCTAGTCAGTACTATATTACACCTCTCTAGTCAGTACTGTATAACACCTCTCTAGTCAGTTATATATTACACCTCTCTAGTCAGTACTGTTTAACACCTCTCTAGTTGGTACTATATTACACCTCTCTAGTCAGTACTATATTACACCTCTCTAGTCAGTACTGTATAACACCTCTCTAGTCAGTACTATATTACACCTCTCTAGTCAGTACTATATTACACCTCTCTAGTCAGTACTATCTTACACCTCTCTAGTCAGTACTGTATAACACCTCTCTAGTCAGTTATATATTACACCTCTCTAGTCAGTACTATATTACACCTCTCTAGTCAGTACTATATTTCACCTCTCTAGTCAGTACTATATTACACCTCTCTAGTCAGTACTATATTACACCTCTCTAGTCAGTACTGTATAACAACTCTCTAGTCAGTACTATATTTCACCTCTCTAGTCAGTGCTTTATTACACCACTCTAGTCAGTACTGTATAACACCTCTCTAGTCAGTACTGTATAACACCTCTCTAGTCAGTACTATATTACACCTCTCTAGTCAGTACTATATTACACCACTCTAGTCAGTACTGTATAACACCTCTCTAGTCAGTACTGTATAACACCTCTCTAGTCAGTACTATATTACACCTCTCTAGTCAGTACTATATTACACCTCTCTAGTCATTACTATATTACACCTCGCTAGTCAGTACTGTATAACACCTCTCTAGTCAGTACTATATTACACCTCTCTAGTCAGTACTATATTACACCTCTCTAGTCAGTACTATATTACACCTCTCTAGTCAGTACTATATTACACCTCTCTAGTCAGTTATATATTACACCTCTCTAGTCAGTACTATATTACACCTCTCTAGTCAGTCTGTATAACACCTCTCTAGTCAGTACTGTATAACAACTCTCTAGTCAGTACTATATTACATCTCTCTAGTCAGTACTATATTACACCTCTCTAGTCAGTAATATATTACACCTCTCTAGTCAGTACTATATTACACCTCTCTAGTCAGTTATATATAACACCTCTCTAGTCAGTACTATATTACACCTCTCTAGTCAGTCTGTATAACACCTCTCTAGTCAGTACTATATTACATCTCTCTAGTCAGTACTATATTACACCTCTCTAGTCAGTACTATATTACACCTCTCTAGTCAGTACTATATTAAACCTCTCTAGTCAGTACTGTATAACACCTCTCTAGTCAGTTATATATTACACCTCTCTAGTCAGTACTGTTTAACACCTCTCTAGTCGGTACTATATTACACCTCTCTAGTCAGTACTATATTACACCTCTCTAGCCGGTACTATATTACACCTCTCTAGTCAGTACTATATTACACCTCTCTAGTCAGTACTGTATAACACCTCTCTAGTCAGTACTATATTACACCTCTCTAGTCAGTACTATATTACACCTCTCTAGTCAGTACTATCTTACACCTCTCTAGTCAGTACTGTATAACACCTCTCTAGTCAGTTATATATTACACCTCTCTAGTCAGTACTATATTACACCTCTCTAGTCAGTACTATATTTCACCTCTCTAGTCAGTACTATATTACACCTCTCTAGTCAGTACTATATTACACCTCTCTAGTCAGTACTGTATAACAACTCTCTAGTCAGTACTATATTACACCTCTCTAGTCAGTGCTTTATTACACCTCTCTAGTCAGTACTATATTACACCTCTCTAGTCAGTACTATATTACACCTCTCTAGTCAGTACTATATTAAACCTCTCTAGTCAGTACTGTATAACACCTCTCTAGTCAGTTATATATTACACCTCTCTAGTCAGTACTGTTTAACACCTCTCTAGTCGGTACTATATTACACCTCTCTAGTCAGTACTATATTACACCTCTCTAGTCAGTACTATATTACATCTCTCTAGTCAGTACTATATTACACCTCTCTAGTCAGTAATATATTACACCTCTCTAGTCAGTACTATATTACACCTCTCTAGTCAGTACTATATTACACCTCTCTAGTCAGTTATATATAACAGCTCTCTAGTCAGTACTATATTACACCTCTCTAGTCAGTCTGTATAACACCTCTCTAGTCAGTACTATATTACACCTCTCTAGTCAGTAATATATTACACCTCTCTAGTCAGTACTATATTACACCTCTCTAGTCAGTACTATATTACACCTCTCTAGTCAGTTATATATAACACCTCTCTAGTCAGTACTATATTACACCTCTCTAGTCAGTCTGTATAACACCTCTCTAGTCAGTACTATATTACATCTCTCTAGTCAGTACTATATTACACCTCTCTAGTCAGTACTATATTACACCTCTCTAGTCAGTACTATATTACACCTCTCTAGTCAGTACTGTATAACACCTCTCTAGTCAGTTATATATTACACCTCTCTAGTCAGTACTGTTTAACACCTCTCTAGTTGGTACTATATTACACCTCTCTAGTCAGTACTATATTACACCTCTCTAGCCGGTACTATATTACACCTCTCTAGTCAGTACTATATTACACCTCTCTAGTCAGTACTGTATAACACCTCTCTAGTCAGTACTATATTACACCTCTCTAGTCAGTACTATATTACACCTCTCTAGTCAGTACTATCTTACACCTCTCTAGTCAGTACTGTATAACACCTCTCTAGTCAGTTATATATTACACCTCTCTAGTCAGTACTATATTACACCTCTCTAGTCAGTACTATATTTCACCTCTCTAGTCAGTACTATATTACACCTCTCTAGTCAGTACTATATTACACCTCTCTAGTCAGTACTGTATAACAACTCTCTAGTCAGTACTATATTTCACCTCTCTAGTCAGTGCTTTATTACACCACTCTAGTCAGTACTGTATAACACCTCTCTAGTCAGTACTGTATAACACCTCTCTAGTCAGTACTATATTACACCTCTCTAGTCAGTACTATATTACACCACTCTAGTCAGTACTGTATAACACCTCTCTAGTCAGTACTGTATAACACCTCTCTAGTCAGTACTATATTACACCTCTCTAGTCAGTACTATATTACACCTCTCTAGTCATTACTATATTACACCTCGCTAGTCAGTACTGTATAACACCTCTCTAGTCAGTACTATATTACACCTCTCTAGTCAGTACTATATTACACCTCTCTAGTCAGTACTATATTACACCTCTCTAGTCAGTACTATATTACACCTCTCTAGTCAGTTATATATTACACCTCTCTAGTCAGTACTATATTACACCTCTCTAGTCAGTCTGTATAACACCTCTCTAGTCAGTACTGTATAACAACTCTCTAGTCAGTACTATATTACATCTCTCTAGTCAGTACTATATTACACCTCTCTAGTCAGTAATATATTACACCTCTCTAGTCAGTACTATATTACACCTCTCTAGTCAGTTATATATAACACCTCTCTAGTCAGTACTATATTACACCTCTCTAGTCAGTCTGTATAACACCTCTCTAGTCAGTACTATATTACATCTCTCTAGTCAGTACTATATTACACCTCTCTAGTCAGTACTATATTACACCTCTCTAGTCAGTACTATATTAAACCTCTCTAGTCAGTACTGTATAACACCTCTCTAGTCAGTTATATATTACACCTCTCTAGTCAGTACTGTATAACAACTCTCTAGTCAGTACTATATTTCACCTCTCTAGTCAGTGCTTTATTACACCACTCTAGTCAGTACTGTATAACACCTCTGTAGTCAGTACTGTATAACACCTCTCTAGTCAGTACTATATTACACCTCTCTAGTCAGTACTATATTACACCACTCTAGTCAGTACTGTATAACACCTCTCTAGTCAGTACTGTATAACACCTCTCTAGTCAGTACTATATTACACCTCTCTAGTCAGTACTATATTACACCTCTCTAGTCATTACTATATTACACCTCGCTAGTCAGTACTGTATAACACCTCTCTAGTCAGTACTATATTACACCTCTCTAGTCAGTACTATATTACACCTCTCTAGTCAGTACTATATTACACCTCTCCAGTCAGTACTATATTACACCTCTCTAGTCAGTTATATATTACACCTCTCTAGTCAGTACTATATTACACCTCTCTAGTCAGTACTATATTACACCTCTCTAGTCATTACTATATTACACCTCGCTAGTCAGTACTGTATAACACCTCTCTAGTCAGTACTATATTACACCTCTCTAGTCAGTACTATATTACACCTCTCTAGTCAGTACTATATTACACCTCTCTAGTCAGTACTATATTACACCTCTCTAGTCAGTTATATATTACACCTCTCTAGTCAGTACTATATTACACCTCTCTAGTCAGTCTGTATAACACCTCTCTAGTCAGTACTGTATAACAACTCTCTAGTCAGTACTATATTACATCTCTCTAGTCAGTACTATATTACACCTCTCTAGTCAGTAATATATTACACCTCTCTAGTCAGTACTATATTACACCTCTCTAGTCAGTTATATATAACACCTCTCTAGTCAGTACTATATTACACCTCTCTAGTCAGTCTGTATAACACCTCTCTAGTCAGTACTATATTACATCTCTCTAGTCAGTACTATATTACACCTCTCTAGTCAGTACTATATTACACCTCTCTAGTCAGTACTATATTAAACCTCTCTAGTCAGTACTGTATAACACCTCTCTAGTCAGTTATATATTACACCTCTCTAGTCAGTACTGTTTAACACCTCTCTAGTCGGTACTATATTACACCTCTCTAGTCAGTACTATATTACACCTCTCTAGCCGGTACTATATTACACCTCTCTAGTCAGTACTATATTACACCTCTCTAGTCAGTACTGTATAACACCTCTCTAGTCAGTACTATATTACACCTCTCTAGTCAGTACTATATTACACCTCTCTAGTCAGTACTATCTTACACCTCTCTAGTCAGTACTGTATAACACCTCTCTAGTCAGTTATATATTACACCTCTCTAGTCAGTACTATATTACACCTCTCTAGTCAGTACTATATTTCACCTCTCTAGTCAGTACTATATTACACCTCTCTAGTCAGTACTATATTACACCTCTCTAGTCAGTACTGTATAACAACTCTCTAGTCAGTACTATATTACACCTCTCTAGTCAGTGCTTTATTACACCTCTCTAGTCAGTACTATATTACACCTCTCTAGTCAGTACTATATTACACCTCTCTAGTCAGTACTATATTAAACCTCTCTAGTCAGTACTGTATAACACCTCTCTAGTCAGTTATATATTACACCTCTCTAGTCAGTACTGTTTAACACCTCTCTAGTCGGTACTATATTACACCTCTCTAGTCAGTACTATATTACACCTCTCTAGTCAGTACTATATTACACCTCTCTAGTCAGTGCTATATTACACCTCTCTAGTCAGTTATATATTACACCTCTCTAGTCAGTACTATATTACACCTCTCTAGTCAGTCTGTATAACACCTCTCTAGTTAGTACTATATTACACCTCTCTAGTCAGTACTATATTACACCTCTCTAGTCAGTACTCTATTACACCTCTCTAGTCAGTACTATATTACACCTCTCTAGTCAGTACTGTATAACACCTCTCTAGTCAGTTATATATTACACCTCTCTAGTCAGTACTGTATAACACCTCTCTAGTCGGTACTATATTACACCTCTCTCGTCAGTACTATATTACACCTCTCTAGCCAGTACTATATCACACCTCTCTAATCAGTAATATATTACACATCTCTAGTCAGTACTATATTACACCTCTCTAGTCAGTACTATATTACACCTCTCTAGCCAGTACTATATTACACCTCTCTAATCAGTACTATATTACACATCTCTAGTCAGTACTATATTACACCTCTCTAGTCAGTTCTGTATAACACCTCTCTAGTCAGTACTATATTACACCTCTCTAGTCAGTACTATATTACACCTCTCTAGTCAGTACTATATTACACCTCTCTAGTCAGTACTATATTACACCTCTCTAGTCAGTACTGTATAACAACTCTCTAGTCAGTACTATATTACATCTCTCTAGTCAGTACTATATTACACCTCTCTAGTCAGTAATATATTACACCTCTCTAGTCAGTACTATATTACACCTCTCTAGTCAGTACTATATTACACCTCTCTAGTCAGTTATATATAACACCTCTCTAGTCAGTACTATATTACACCTCTCTAGTCAGTCTGTATAACACCTCTCTAGTCAGTACTATATTACACCTCTCTAGTCAGTAATATATTACACCTCTCTAGTCAGTACTATATTACACCTCTCTAGTCAGTACTATATTACACCTCTCTAGTCAGTTATATATAACACCTCTCTAGTCAGTACTATATTACACCTCTCTAGTCAGTCTGTATAACACCTCTCTAGTCAGTACTATATTACATCTCTCTAGTCAGTACTATATTACACCTCTCTAGTCAGTACTATATTACACCTCTCTAGTCAGTACTATATTACACCTCTCTAGTCAGTACTGTATAACACCTCTCTAGTCAGTTATATATTACACCTCTCTAGTCAGTACTGTTTAACACCTCTCTAGTTGGTACTATATTACACCTCTCTAGTCAGTACTATATTACACCTCTCTAGCCGGTACTATATTACACCTCTCTAGTCAGTACTATATTACACCTCTCTAGTCAGTACTGTATAACACCTCTCTAGTCAGTACTATATTACACCTCTCTAGTCAGTACTATATTACACCTCTCTAGTCAGTACTATCTTACACCTCTCTAGTCAGTACTGTATAACACCTCTCTAGTCAGTTATATATTACACCTCTCTAGTCAGTACTATATTACACCTCTCTAGTCAGTACTATATTTCACCTCTCTAGTCAGTACTATATTACACCTCTCTAGTCAGTACTATATTACACCTCTCTAGTCAGTACTGTATAACAACTCTCTAGTCAGTACTATATTTCACCTCTCTAGTCAGTGCTTTATTACACCACTCTAGTCAGTACTGTATAACACCTCTCTAGTCAGTACTGTATAACACCTCTCTAGTCAGTACTATATTACACCTCTCTAGTCAGTACTATATTACACCACTCTAGTCAGTACTGTATAACACCTCTCTAGTCAGTACTGTATAACACCTCTCTAGTCAGTACTATATTACACCTCTCTAGTCAGTACTATATTACACCTCTCTAGTCATTACTATATTACACCTCGCTAGTCAGTACTGTATAACACCTCTCTAGTCAGTACTATATTACACCTCTCTAGTCAGTACTATATTACACCTCTCTAGTCAGTACTATATTACACCTCTCTAGTCAGTACTATATTACACCTCTCTAGTCAGTTATATATTACACCTCTCTAGTCAGTACTATATTACACCTCTCTAGTCAGTCTGTATAACACCTCTCTAGTCAGTACTATATTACACCTCTCTAGTCAGTACTATATTACACCTCTCTAGTCAGTACTCTATTACACCTCTCTAGTCAGTACTATATTACACCTCTCTAGTCAGTACTGTATAACACCTCTCTAGTCAGTTATATATTACACCTCTCTAGTCAGTACTGTATAACACCTCTCTAGTCGGTACTATATTACACCTCTCTCGTCAGTACTATATTACACCTCTCTAGCCAGTACTATATCACACCTCTCTAATCAGTAATATATTACACATCTCTAGTCAGTACTATCTTACACCTCTCTAGTCAGTACTATATTACACCTCTCTAGCCAGTACTATATTACACCTCTCTAATCAGTACTATATTACACATCTCTAGTCAGTACTATATTACACCTCTCTAGTCAGTTCTGTATAACACCTCTCTAGTCAGTACTATATTACACCTCTCTAGTCAGTACTATATTACACCTCTCTAGTCAGTACTATATTACACCTCTCTAGTCAGTACTATATTACACCTCTCTAGTCAGTACTGTATAACAACTCTCTAGTCAGTACTATATTACATCTCTCTAGTCAGTACTATATTACACCTCTCTAGTCAGTAATATATTACACCTCTCTAGTCAGTACTATATTACACCTCTCTAGTCAGTACTATATTACACCTCTCTAGTCAGTTATATATAACACCTCTCTAGTCAGTACTATATTACACCTCTCTAGTCAGTCTGTATAACACCTCTCTAGTCAGTACTATATTACACCTCTCTAGTCAGTAATATATTACACCTCTCTAGTCAGTACTATATTACACCTCTCTAGTCAGTACTATATTACACCTCTCTAGTCAGTTATATATAACACCTCTCTAGTCAGTACTATATTACACCTCTCTAGTCAGTCTGTATAACACCTCTCTAGTCAGTACTATATTACATCTCTCTAGTCAGTACTATATTACACCTCTCTAGTCAGTACTATATTACACCTCTCTAGTCAGTACTATATTACACCTCTCTAGTCAGTACTGTATAACACCTCTCTAGTCAGTTATATATTACACCTCTCTAGTCAGTACTGTTTAACACCTCTCTAGTTGGTACTATATTACACCTCTCTAGTCAGTACTATATTACACCTCTCTAGCCGGTACTATATTACACCTCTCTAGTCAGTACTATATTACACCTCTCTAGTCAGTACTGTATAACACCTCTCTAGTCAGTACTATATTACACCTCTCTAGTCAGTACTATATTACACCTCTCTAGTCAGTACTATCTTACACCTCTCTAGTCAGTACTGTATAACACCTCTCTAGTCAGTTATATATTACACCTCTCTAGTCAGTACTATATTACACCTCTCTAGTCAGTACTATATTTCACCTCTCTAGTCAGTACTATATTACAACTCTCTAGTCAGTACTATATTACACCTCTCTAGTCAGTACTGTATAACAACTCTCTAGTCAGTACTATATTTCACCTCTCTAGTCAGTGCTTTATTACACCACTCTAGTCAGTACTGTATAACACCTCTCTAGTCAGTACTGTATAACACCTCTCTAGTCAGTACTATATTACACCTCTCTAGTCAGTACTATATTACACCACTCTAGTCAGTACTGTATAACACCTCTCTAGTCAGTACTGTATAACACCTCTCTAGTCAGTACTATATTACACCTCTCTAGTCAGTACTATATTACACCTCTCTAGTCATTACTATATTACACCTCGCTAGTCAGTACTGTATAACACCTCTCTAGTCAGTACTATATTACACCTCTCTAGTCAGTACTATATTACACCTCTCTAGTCAGTACTATATTACACCTCTCTAGTCAGTACTATATTACACCTCTCTAGTCAGTTATATATTACACCTCTCTAGTCAGTACTATATTACACCTCTCTAGTCAGTCTGTATAACACCTCTCTAGTCAGTACTATATTACACCTCTCTAGTCAGTACTCTATTACACCTCTCTAGTCAGTACTATATTACACCTCTCTAGTCAGTACTGTATAACACCTCTCTAGTCAGTTATATATTACACCTCTCTAGTCAGTACTGTATAACACCTCTCTAGTCGGTACTATATTACACCTCTCTCGTCAGTACTATATTACACCTCTCTAGCCAGTACTATATCACACCTCTCTAATCAGTAATATATTACACATCTCTAGTCAGTACTATATTACACCTCTCTAGTCAGTACTATATTACACCTCTCTAGCCAGTACTATATTACACCTCTCTAATCAGTACTATATTACACATCTCTAGTCAGTACTATATTACACCTCTCTAGTCAGTTCTGTATAACACCTCTCTAGTCAGTACTATATTACACCTCTCTAGTCAGTACTATATTACACCTCTCTAGTCAGTACTATATTACACCTCTCTAGTCAGTACTATATTACACCTCTCTAGTCAGTACTGTATAACAACTCTCTAGTCAGTACTATATTACATCTCTCTAGTCAGTACTATATTACACCTCTCTAGTCAGTAATATATTACACCTCTCTAGTCAGTACTATATTACACCTCTCTAGTCAGTACTATATTACACCTCTCTAGTCAGTTATATATAACACCTCTCTAGTCAGTACTATATTACACCTCTCTAGTCAGTCTGTATAACACCTCTCTAGTCAGTACTATATTACATCTCTCTAGTCAGTACTATATTACACCTCTCTAGTCAGTACTATATTACACCTCTCTAGTCAGTACTATATTAAACCTCTCTAGTCAGTACTGTATAACACCTCTCTAGTCAGTTATATATTACACCTCTCTAGTCAGTACTGTTTAACACCTCTCTAGTCGGTACTATATTACACCTCTCTAGCCAGTACTATATCACACCTCTCTAATCAGTAATATATTACACATCTCTAGTCAGTACTATATTACACCTCTCTAGTCAGTACTATATTACACCTCTCTAGCCAGTACTATATTACACCTCTCTAATCAGTACTATATTACACATCTCTAGTCAGTACTATATTACACCTCTCTAGTCAGTTCTGTATAACACCTCTCTAGTCAGTACTATATTACACCTCTCTAGTCAGTACTATATTACACCTCTCTAGTCAGTACTATATTACACCTCTCTAGTCAGTACTATATTACACCTCTCTAGTCAGTACTGTATAACAACTCTCTAGTCAGTACTATATTACATCTCTCTAGTCAGTACTATATTACACCTCTCTAGTCAGTAATATATTACACCTCTCTAGTCAGTACTATATTACACCTCTCTAGTCAGTACTATATTACACCTCTCTAGTCAGTTATATATAACACCTCTCTAGTCAGTACTATATTACACCTCTCTAGTCAGTCTGTATAACACCTCTCTAGTCAGTACTATATTACATCTCTCTAGTCAGTACTATATTACACCTCTCTAGGCAGTACTATATTACACCTCTCTAGTCAGTACTATATTAAACCTCTCTAGTCAGTACTGTATAACACCTCTCTAGTCAGTTATATATTACACCTCTCTAGTCAGTACTGTTTAACACCTCTCTAGTCGGTACTATATTACACCTCTCTAGTCAGTACTATATTACACCTCTCTAGCCGGTACTATATTACACCTCTCTAGTCAGTACTATATTACACCTCTCTAGTCAGTACTGTATAACACCTCTCTAGTCAGTACTATATTACACCTCTCTAGTCAGTACTATATTACACCTCTCTAGTCAGTACTATCTTACACCTCTCTAGTCAGTACTGTATAACACCTCTCTAGTCAGTTATATATTACACCTCTCTAGTCAGTACTATATTACACCTCTCTAGTCAGTACTATATTTCACCTCTCTAGTCAGTACTATATTACACCTCTCTAGTCAGTACTATATTACACCTCTCTAGTCAGTACTGTATAACAACTCTCTAGTCAGTACTATATTACACCTCTCTAGTCAGTGCTTTATTACACCTCTCTAGTCAGTACTATATTACACCTCTCTAGTCAGTACTATATTACACCTCTCTAGTCAGTACTATATTAAACCTCTCTAGTCAGTACTGTATAACACCTCTCTAGTCAGTTATATATTACACCTCTCTAGTCAGTACTGTTTAACACCTCTCTAGTCGGTACTATATTACACCTCTCTAGTCAGTACTATATTACACCTCTCTAGCCGGTACTATATTACACCTCTCTAGTCAGTACTATATTACACCTCTCTAGTCAGTACTGTATAACACCTCTCTAGTCAGTACTATATTACACCTCTCTAGTCAGTACTATATTACACCTCTCTAGTCACTACTATATTATACCTCTCTAGTCAGTACTGTATAACACCTCTCTAGTAAGTAATATATTACATCTCTCTAGTCAGTACTATATTACACCTCTCTAGTCAGTACTATATTACACCTCTCTAGTCAGTACTATATTACACCTCTCTAGTCAGTTATATATTACACCTCTCTAGTCAGTACTATATTACATCTCTCTAGTCAGTACTATATTACACCTCTCTAGTCAGTACTATATTACACCTCTCTAGTCAGTACCATATTACACCTCTCTAGTCACTACTATATTACACCTCTCTAGTCAGTACTGTATAACACCTCTCTAGTCAGTAATATATTACATCTCTCTAATCAGTACTATATTACACCTCTCTAGTCAGTACTATATTACACCTCTCTAGTCAGTACTATATTACACCTCTCTAGTCAGTACTGTATTACACCTCTCTAGCCAGTACTATATTACACCTCTCTAGTCAGTACTATATTACACCTCTCTAGTCAGTACTGTATAACAACTCTCTAGTCAGTACTATATTACATCTCTCTAGTCAGTACTATATTACACCTCTCTAGTCAGTAATATATTACACCTCTCTAGTCAGTACTATATTACACCTCTCTAGTCAGTACTATATTACACCTCTCTAGTCAGTTATATATAACACCTCTCTAGTCAGTACTATATTACACCTCTCTAGTCAGTCTGTATAACACCACTCTAGTCAGTACTATATTACATCTCTCTAGTCAGTACTATATTACACCTCTCTAGTCAGTACTATATTAAACCTCTCTAGTCAGTACTGTATAACACCTCTCTAGTCAGTTATATATTACACCTCTCTAGTCAGTACTGTTTAACACCTCTCTAGTCGGTACTATATTACACCTCTCTAGTCAGTACTATATTACACCTCTCTAGCCGGTACTATATTACACCTCTCTAGTCAGTACTATATTACACCTCTCTAGCCGGTACTATATTACACCTCTCTAGTCAGTACTATATTACACCTCTCTAGTCAGTACTGTATAACACCTCTCTAGTCAGTACTATATTACACCTCTCTAGTCAGTACTATATTACACCTCTCTAGTCAGTACTATCTTACACCTCTCTAGTCAGTACTGTATAACACCTCTCTAGTCAGTTATATATTACACCTCTCTAGTCAGTACTATATTACACCTCTCTAGTCAGTACTATATTTCACCTCTCTAGTCAGTACTGTATTACACCTCTCTAGTCAGTACTATATTACACCTCTCTAGTCAGTGCTTTATTACACCTCTCTAGTCAGTACTATATTACACCTCTCTAGTCAGTACTATATTACACCTCTCTAGCCAGTACTATATTACACCTCTCTAGTCAGTACTATATTACACCTCTCTAGTCAGTACTATATTACACCTCTCTAGTCAGTACTATATTAAACCTCTCTAGTCAGTTATATATTACACCTCTCTAGTCAGTACTATATTACACCTCTCTAGTCAGTCTGTATAACACCTCTCTAGTCAGTACTATATTACATCTCTCTAGTCAGTACTATATTACATCTCTCTAGTCAGTACTATATTACACCTCTCTAGTCAGTACTATATTACACCTCTCTAGTCACTACTATATTACACCTCTCTAGTCACTACTATATTACACCTCTCTAGTCAGTACTATATTACACCTCTCTAGTCAGTACTATATTACACCTCTCTAGTCAGTACTATATTACACCTCTCTAGTCACTACTATATTACACCTCTCTAGTCACTACTATATTACACCTCTCTAGTCAGTACTATATTACACCTCTCTAGTCAGTACTGTATAACACCTCTCTAGTAAGTAATATATTACATCTCTCTAGTCAGTACTATATTACACCTCTCTAGTCAGTACTATATTACACCTCTCTAGTCAGTACTATATTACACCTCTCTAGTCAGTACTATATTACATCTCTCTAGTCAGTACTATATTACACCTCTCTAGTCAGTACTATATTACACCTCTCTAGTCAGTACTGTATTACATCTCTCTAGTCAGTACTATATTACACCTCTCTAGTCAGTACTATATTACACCTCTCTAGTCAGTACTATATTACACCTCTCTAGTCAAGTTATACATTACACCTCTCTAGTCAGTACTATATTACACCTCTCTAGTCAGTTATATATTACACCTCTCTAGTCAGTGCTATATTACACCTCTCTAGTCAGTTATATATTACACCTCTCTAGTCAGTACTGTATAACACCTCTCTAGTCAGTACTATATTACACCTCTCTAGTCAGTACTGTATAACACCTCTCTAGTCAGTACTATATTACACCTCTCTAGTCAGTACTATATTACACCTCTCTAGTCAGTACTATATTACACCACTCTAGTCAGTACTGTATAACACCTCTCTAGTCAGTACTGTATAACACCTCTCTAGTCAGTACTATATTACACCTCTCTAGTCAGTACTATATTACACCTCTCTAGTCATTACTATATTACACCTCGCTAGTCAGTACTGTATAACACCTCTCTAGTCAGTACTATATTACACCTCTCTAGTCAGTACTATATTACACCTCTCTAGTCAGTACTATATTACACCTCTCTAGTCAGTACTATATTACACCTCTCTAGTCAGTTATATATTACACCTCTCTAGTCAGTACTATATTACACCTCTCTAGTCAGTACTATATTACACCTCTCTAGTCAGTACTATATTACACCTCTCTAGTCAGTACTATATTACACCTCTCTAGTCAGTACTGTATAACAACTCTCTAGTCAGTACTATATTACATCTCTCTAGTCAGTACTATATTACACCTCTCTAGTCAGTAATATATTACACCTCTCTAGTCAGTACTATATTACACCTCTCTAGTCAGTACTATATTACACCTCTCTAGTCAGTTATATATAACAGCTCTCTAGTCAGTACTATATTACACCTCTCTAGTCAGTCTGTATAACACCTCTCTAGTCAGTACTATATTACACCTCTCTAGTCAGTAATATATTACACCTCTCTAGTCAGTACTATATTACACCTCTCTAGTCAGTACTATATTACACCTCTCTAGTCAGTTATATATAACACCTCTCTAGTCAGTACTATATTACACCTCTCTAGTCAGTCTGTATAACACCTCTCTAGTCAGTACTATATTACATCTCTCTAGTCAGTACTATATTACACCTCTCTAGTCAGTACTATATTACACCTCTCTAGTCAGTACTATATTACACCTCTCTAGTCAGTACTGTATAACACCTCTCTAGTCAGTTATATATTACACCTCTCTAGTCAGTACTGTTTAACACCTCTCTAGTTGGTACTATATTACACCTCTCTAGTCAGTACTATATTACACCTCTCTAGCCGGTACTATATTACACCTCTCTAGTCAGTACTATATTACACCTCTCTAGTCAGTACTGTATAACACCTCTCTAGTCAGTACTATATTACACCTCTCTAGTCAGTACTATATTACACCTCTCTAGTCAGTACTATCTTACACCTCTCTAGTCAGTACTGTATAACACCTCTCTAGTCAGTTATATATTACACCTCTCTAGTCAGTACTATATTACACCTCTCTAGTCAGTACTATATTTCACCTCTCTAGTCAGTACTATATTACACCTCTCTAGTCAGTACTATATTACACCTCTCTAGTCAGTACTGTATAACAACTCTCTAGTCAGTACTATATTTCACCTCTCTAGTCAGTGCTTTATTACACCACTCTAGTCAGTACTGTATAACACCTCTCTAGTCAGTACTGTATAACACCTCTCTAGTCAGTACTATATTACACCTCTCTAGTCAGTACTATATTACACCACTCTAGTCAGTACTGTATAACACCTCTCTAGTCAGTACTGTATAACACCTCTCTAGTCAGTACTATATTACACCTCTCTAGTCAGTACTATATTACACCTCTCTAGTCATTACTATATTACACCTCGCTAGTCAGTACTGTATAACACCTCTCTAGTCAGTACTATATTACACCTCTCTAGTCAGTACTATATTACACCTCTCTAGTCAGTACTATATTACACCTCTCTAGTCAGTACTATATTACACCTCTCTAGTCAGTTATATATTACACCTCTCTAGTCAGTACTATATTACACCTCTCTAGTCAGTCTGTATAACACCTCTCTAGTCAGTACTGTATAACAACTCTCTAGTCAGTACTATATTACATCTCTCTAGTCAGTACTATATTACACCTCTCTAGTCAGTAATATATTACACCTCTCTAGTCAGTACTATATTACACCTCTCTAGTCAGTTATATATAACACCTCTCTAGTCAGTACTATATTACACCTCTCTAGTCAGTCTGTATAACACCTCTCTAGTCAGTACTATATTACATCTCTCTAGTCAGTACTATATTACACCTCTCTAGTCAGTACTATATTACACCTCTCTAGTCAGTACTATATTAAACCTCTCTAGTCAGTACTGTATAACACCTCTCTAGTCAGTTATATATTACACCTCTCTAGTCAGTACTGTTTAACACCTCTCTAGTCGGTACTATATTACACCTCTCTAGTCAGTACTATATTACACCTCTCTAGCCGGTACTATATTACACCTCTCTAGTCAGTACTGTATAACACCTCTCTAGTCAGTACTATATTACACCTCTCTAGTCAGTCTGTATAACACCACTCTAGTCAGTACTATATTACATCTCTCTAGTCAGTACTATATTACACCTCTCTAGTCAGTACTATATTAAACCTCTCTAGTCAGTACTGTATAACACCTCTCTAGTCAGTTATATATTACACCTCTCTAGTCAGTACTGTTTAACACCTCTCTAGTCGGTACTATATTACACCTCTCTAGTCAGTACTATATTACACCTCTCCAGCCGGTACTATATTACACCTCTCTAGTCAGTACTATATTACACCTCTCTAGCCGGTACTATATTACACCTCTCTAGTCAGTACTATATTACACCTCTCTAGTCAGTACTGTATAACACCTCTCTAGTCAGTACTATATTACACCTCTCTAGTCAGTACTATATTACACCTCTCTAGTCAGTACTATCTTACACCTCTCTAGTCAGTACTGTATAACACCTCTCTAGTCAGTTATATATTACACCTCTCTAGTCAGTACTATATTACACCTCTCTAGTCAGTACTATATTTCACCTCTCTAGTCAGTACTGTATTACACCTCTCTAGTCAGTACTATATTACACCTCTCTAGTCAGTGCTTTATTACACCTCTCTAGTCAGTACTATATTACACCTCTCTAGTCAGTACTATATTACACCTCTCTAGCCAGTACTATATTACACCTCTCTAGTCAGTACTATATTACACCTCTCTAGTCAGTACTATATTACACCTCTCTAGTCAGTACTATATTAAACCTCTCTAGTCAGTTATATATTACACCTCTCTAGTCAGTACTATATTACACCTCTCTAGTCAGTCTGTATAACACCTCTCTAGTCAGTACTATATTACATCTCTCTAGTCAGTACTATATTACATCTCTCTAGTCAGTACTATATTACACCTCTCTAGTCAGTACTATATTACACCTCTCTAGTCACTACTATATTACACCTCTCTAGTCACTACTATATTACACCTCTCTAGTCAGTACTATATTACACCTCTCTAGTCAGTACTATATTACACCTCTCTAGTCAGTACTATATTACACCTCTCTAGTCACTACTATATTACACCTCTCTAGTCACTACTATATTACACCTCTCTAGTCAGTACTATATTACACCTCTCTAGTCAGTACTGTATAACACCTCTCTAGTAAGTAATATATTACATCTCTCTAGTCAGTACTATATTACACCTCTCTAGTCAGTACTATATTACACCTCTCTAGTCAGTACTATATTACACCTCTCTAGTCAGTACTATATTACATCTCTCTAGTCAGTACTATATTACACCTCTCTAGTCAGTACTATATTACACCTCTCTAGTCAGTACTGTATTACATCTCTCTAGTCAGTACTATATTACACCTCTCTAGTCAGTACTATATTACACCTCTCTAGTCAGTACTATATTACACCTCTCTAGTCAAGTTATACATTACACCTCTCTAGTCAGTACTATATTACACCTCTCTAGTCAGTTATATATTACACCTCTCTAGTCAGTGCTATATTACACCTCTCTAGTCAGTTATATATTACACCTCTCTAGTCAGTACTGTATAACACCTCTCTAGTCAGTACTATATTACACCTCTCTAGTCAGTACTGTATAACACCTCTCTAGTCAGTACTATATTACACCTCTCTAGTCAGTACTATATTACACCTCTCTAGTCAGTACTATATTACACCACTCTAGTCAGTACTGTATAACACCTCTCTAGTCAGTACTGTATAACACCTCTCTAGTCAGTACTATATTACACCTCTCTAGTCAGTACTATATTACACCTCTCTAGTCATTACTATATTACACCTCGCTAGTCAGTACTGTATAACACCTCTCTAGTCAGTACTATATTACACCTCTCTAGTCATTACTATATTACACCTCTCTAGTCAGTACTATATTACACCTCTCTAGTCAGTACTATATTACACCTCTCTAGTCAGTTATATATTACACCTCTCTAGTCAGTACTATATTACACCTCTCTAGTCAGTACTATATTACACCTCTCTAGTCAGTACTATATTACACCTCTCTAGTCAGTACTATATTACACCTCTCTAGTCAGTACTGTATAACAACTCTCTAGTCAGTACTATATTACATCTCTCTAGTCAGTACTATATTACACCTCTCTAGTCAGTAATATATTACACCTCTCTAGTCAGTACTATATTACACCTCTCTAGTCAGTACTATATTACACCTCTCTAGTCAGTTATATATAACAGCTCTCTAGTCAGTACTATATTACACCTCTCTAGTCAGTCTGTATAACACCTCTCTAGTCAGTACTATATTACACCTCTCTAGTCAGTAATATATTACACCTCTCTAGTCAGTACTATATTACACCTCTCTAGTCAGTACTATATTACACCTCTCTAGTCAGTTATATATAACACCTCTCTAGTCAGTACTATATTACACCTCTCTAGTCAGTCTGTATAACACCTCTCTAGTCAGTACTATATTACATCTCTCTAGTCAGTACTATATTACACCTCTCTAGTCAGTACTATATTACACCTCTCTAGTCAGTACTATATTACACCTCTCTAGTCAGTACTGTATAACACCTCTCTAGTCAGTTATATATTACACCTCTCTAGTCAGTACTGTTTAACACCTCTCTAGTTGGTACTATATTACACCTCTCTAGTCAGTACTATATTACACCTCTCTAGCCGGTACTATATTACACCTCTCTAGTCAGTACTATATTACACCTCTCTAGTCAGTACTGTATAACACCTCTCTAGTCAGTACTATATTACACCTCTCTAGTCAGTACTATATTACACCTCTCTAGTCAGTACTATCTTACACCTCTCTAGTCAGTACTGTATAACACCTCTCTAGTCAGTTATATATTACACCTCTCTAGTCAGTACTATATTACACCTCTCTAGTCAGTACTATATTTCACCTCTCTAGTCAGTACTATATTACACCTCTCTAGTCAGTACTATATTACACCTCTCTAGTCAGTACTGTATAACAACTCTCTAGTCAGTACTATATTTCACCTCTCTAGTCAGTGCTTTATTACACCACTCTAGTCAGTACTGTATAACACCTCTCTAGTCAGTACTGTATAACACCTCTCTAGTCAGTACTATATTACACCTCTCTAGTCAGTACTATATTACACCACTCTAGTCAGTACTGTATAACACCTCTCTAGTCAGTACTGTATAACACCTCTCTAGTCAGTACTATATTACACCTCTCTAGTCAGTACTATATTACACCTCTCTAGTCATTACTATATTACACCTCGCTAGTCAGTACTGTATAACACCTCTCTAGTCAGTACTATATTACACCTCTCTAGTCAGTACTATATTACACCTCTCTAGTCAGTACTATATTACACCTCTCTAGTCAGTACTATATTACACCTCTCTAGTCAGTTATATATTACACCTCTCTAGTCAGTACTATATTACACCTCTCTAGTCAGTCTGTATAACACCTCTCTAGTCAGTACTGTATAACAACTCTCTAGTCAGTACTATATTACATCTCTCTAGTCAGTACTATATTACACCTCTCTAGTCAGTAATATATTACACCTCTCTAGTCAGTACTATATTACACCTCTCTAGTCAGTTATATATAACACCTCTCTAGTCAGTACTATATTACACCTCTCTAGTCAGTCTGTATAACACCTCTCTAGTCAGTACTATATTACATCTCTCTAGTCAGTACTATATTACACCTCTCTAGTCAGTACTATATTACACCTCTCTAGTCAGTACTATATTAAACCTCTCTAGTCAGTACTGTATAACACCTCTCTAGTCAGTTATATATTACACCTCTCTAGTCAGTACTGTTTAACACCTCTCTAGTCGGTACTATATTACACCTCTCTAGTCAGTACTATATTACACCTCTCTAGCCGGTACTATATTACACCTCTCTAGTCAGTACTATATTACACCTCTCTAGTCAGTACTGTATAACACCTCTCTAGTCAGTACTATATTACACCTCTCTAGTCAGTACTATATTACACCTCTCTAGTCAGTACTATCTTACACCTCTCTAGTCAGTACTGTATAACACCTCTCTAGTCAGTTATATATTACACCTCTCTAGTCAGTACTATATTACACCTCTCTAGTCAGTACTATATTTCACCTCTCTAGTCAGTGCTTTATTACACCACTCTAGTCAGTACTGTATAACACCTCTCTAGTCAGTACTGTATAACACCTCTCTAGTCAGTACTATATTACACCTCTCTAGTCAGTACTATATTACACCACTCTAGTCAGTACTGTATAACACCTCTCTAGTCAGTACTGTATAACACCTCTCTAGTCAGTACTATATTACACCTCTCTAGTCAGTACTATATTACACCTCTCTAGTCATTACTATATTACACCTCGCTAGTCAGTACTGTATAACACCTCTCTAGTCAGTACTATATTACACCTCTCTAGTCAGTACTATATTACACCTCTCTAGTCAGTACTATATTACACCTCTCTAGTCAGTACTATATTACACCTCTCTAGTCAGTTATATATTACACCTCTCTAGTCAGTACTATATTACACCTCTCTAGTCAGTCTGTATAACACCTCTCTAGTCAGTACTATATTACACCTCTCTAGTCAGTACTATATTACACCTCTCTAGTCAGTACTCTATTACACCTCTCTAGTCAGTACTATATTACACCTCTCTAGTCAGTACTGTATAACACCTCTCTAGTCAGTTATATATTACACCTCTCTAGTCAGTACTGTATAACACCTCTCTAGTCGGTACTATATTACACCTCTCTCGTCAGTACTATATTACACCTCTCTAGCCAGTACTATATCACACCTCTCTAATCAGTAATATATTACACATCTCTAGTCAGTACTATATTACACCTCTCTAGTCAGTACTATATTACACCTCTCTAGCCAGTACTATATTACACCTCTCTAATCAGTACTATATTACACATCTCTAGTCAGTACTATATTACACCTCTCTAGTCAGTTATATATTACACCTCTCTAGTCAGTACTATATTACACCTCTCTAGTCAGTCTGTATAACACCTCTCTAGTCAGTACTATATTACACCTCTCTAGTCAGTACTATATTACACCTCTCTAGTCAGTACTCTATTACACCTCTCTAGTCAGTACTATATTACACCTCTCTAGTCAGTACTGTATAACACCTCTCTAGTCAGTTATATATTACACCTCTCTAGTCAGTACTGTATAACACCTCTCTAGTCGGTACTATATTACACCTCTCTCGTCAGTACTATATTACACCTCTCTAGCCAGTACTATATCACACCTCTCTAATCAGTAATATATTACACATCTCTAGTCAGTACTATATTACACCTCTCTAGTCAGTACTATATTACACCTCTCTAGCCAGTACTATATTACACCTCTCTAATCAGTACTATATTACACATCTCTAGTCAGTACTATATTACACCTCTCTAGTCAGTTCTGTATAACACCTCTCTAGTCAGTACTATATTACACCTCTCTAGTCAGTACTATATTACACCTCTCTAGTCAGTACTATATTACACCTCTCTAGTCAGTACTATATTACACCTCTCTAGTCAGTACTGTATAACAACTCTCTAGTCAGTACTATATTACATCTCTCTAGTCAGTACTATATTACACCTCTCTAGTCAGTAATATATTACACCTCTCTAGTCAGTACTATATTACACCTCTCTAGTCAGTACTATATTACACCTCTCTAGTCAGTTATATATAACACCTCTCTAGTCAGTACTATATTACACCTCTCTAGTCAGTCTGTATAACACCTCTCTAGTCAGTACTATATTACACCTCTCTAGTCAGTAATATATTACACCTCTCTAGTCAGTACTATATTACACCTCTCTAGTCAGTACTATATTACACCTCTCTAGTCAGTTATATATAACACCTCTCTAGTCAGTACTATATTACACCTCTCTAGTCAGTCTGTATAACACCTCTCTAGTCAGTACTATATTACATCTCTCTAGTCAGTACTATATTACACCTCTCTAGTCAGTACTATATTACACCTCTCTAGTCAGTACTATATTACACCTCTCTAGTCAGTACTGTATAACACCTCTCTAGTCAGTTATATATTACACCTCTCTAGTCAGTACTGTTTAACACCTCTCTAGTTGGTACTATATTACACCTCTCTAGTCAGTACTATATTACACCTCTCTAGCCGGTACTATATTACACCTCTCTAGTCAGTACTATATTACACCTCTCTAGTCAGTACTGTATAACACCTCTCTAGTCAGTACTATATTACACCTCTCTAGTCAGTACTATATTACACCTCTCTAGTCAGTACTATCTTACACCTCTCTAGTCAGTACTGTATAACACCTCTCTAGTCAGTTATATATTACACCTCTCTAGTCAGTACTATATTACACCTCTCTAGTCAGTACTATATTTCACCTCTCTAGTCAGTACTATATTACAACTCTCTAGTCAGTACTATATTACACCTCTCTAGTCAGTACTGTATAACAACTCTCTAGTCAGTATTATATTTCACCTCTCTAGTCAGTGCTTTATTACACCACTCTAGTCAGTACTGTATAACACCTCTCTAGTCAGTACTGTATAACACCTCTCTAGTCAGTACTATATTACACCTCTCTAGTCAGTACTATATTACACCACTCTAGTCAGTACTGTATAACACCTCTCTAGTCAGTACTGTATAACACCTCTCTAGTCAGTACTATATTACACCTCTCTAGTCAGTACTATATTACACCTCTCTAGTCATTACTATATTACACCTCGCTAGTCAGTACTGTATAACACCTCTCTAGTCAGTACTATATTACACCTCTCTAGTCAGTACTATATTACACCTCTCTAGTCAGTACTATATTACACCTCTCTAGTCAGTACTATATTACACCTCTCTAGTCAGTTATATATTACACCTCTCTAGTCAGTACTATATTACACCTCTCTAGTCAGTCTGTATAACACCTCTCTAGTCAGTACTATATTACACCTCTCTAGTCAGTACTATATTACACCTCTCTAGTCAGTACTCTATTACACCTCTCTAGTCAGTACTATATTACACCTCTCTAGTCAGTACTGTATAACACCTCTCTAGTCAGTTATATATTACACCTCTCTAGTCAGTACTGTATAACACCTCTCTAGTCGGTACTATATTACACCTCTCTCGTCAGTACTATATTACACCTCTCTAGCCAGTACTATATCACACCTCTCTAATCAGTAATATATTACACATCTCTAGTCAGTACTATATTACACCTCTCTAGTCAGTACTATATTACACCTCTCTAGCCAGTACTATATTACACCTCTCTAATCAGTACTATATTACACATCTCTAGTCAGTACTATATTACACCTCTCTAGTCAGTTCTGTATAACACCTCTCTAGTCAGTACTATATTACACCTCTCTAGTCAGTACTATATTACACCTCTCTAGTCAGTACTATATTACACCTCTCTAGTCAGTACTATATTACACCTCTCTAGTCAGTACTGTATAACAACTCTCTAGTCAGTACTATATTACATCTCTTTAGTCAGTACTATATTACACCTCTCTAGTCAGTAATATATTACACCTCTCTAGTCAGTACTATATTACACCTCTCTAGTCAGTACTATATTACACCTCTCTAGTCAGTTATATATAACACCTCTCTAGTCAGTACTATATTACACCTCTCTAGTCAGTCTGTATAACACCTCTCTAGTCAGTACTATATTACATCTCTCTAGTCAGTACTATATTACACCTCTCTAGTCAGTACTATATTACACCTCTCTAGTCAGTACTATATTAAACCTCTCTAGTCAGTACTGTATAACACCTCTCTAGTCAGTTATATATTACACCTCTCTAGTCAGTACTGTTTAACACCTCTCTAGTCGGTACTATATTACACCTCTCTAGCCAGTACTATATCACACCTCTCTAATCAGTAATATATTACACATCTCTAGTCAGTACTATATTACACCTCTCTAGTCAGTACTATATTACACCTCTCTAGCCAGTACTATATTACACCTCTCTAATCAGTACTATATTACACATCTCTAGTCAGTACTATATTACACCTCTCTAGTCAGTTCTGTATAACACCTCTCTAGTCAGTACTATATTACACCTCTCTAGTCAGTACTATATTACACCTCTCTAGTCAGTACTATATTACACCTCTCTAGTCAGTACTATATTACACCTCTCTAGTCAGTACTGTATAACAACTCTCTAGTCAGTACTATATTACATCTCTCTAGTCAGTACTATATTACACCTCTCTAGTCAGTAATATATTACACCTCTCTAGTCAGTACTATATTACACCTCTCTAGTCAGTACTATATTACACCTCTCTAGTCAGTTATATATAACACCTCTCTAGTCAGTACTATATTACACCTCTCTAGTCAGTCTGTATAACACCTCTCTAGTCAGTACTATATTACATCTCTCTAGTCAGTACTATATTACACCTCTCTAGGCAGTACTATATTACACCTCTCTAGTCAGTACTATATTAAACCTCTCTAGTCAGTACTGTATAACACCTCTCTAGTCAGTTATATATTACACCTCTCTAGTCAGTACTGTTTAACACCTCTCTAGTCGGTACTATATTACACCTCTCTAGTCAGTACTATATTACACCTCTCTAGCCGGTACTATATTACACCTCTCTAGTCAGTACTATATTACACCTCTCTAGTCAGTACTGTATAACACCTCTCTAGTCAGTACTATATTACACCTCTCTAGTCAGTACTATATTACACCTCTCTAGTCAGTACTATCTTACACCTCTCTAGTCAGTACTGTATAACACCTCTCTAGTCAGTTATATATTACACCTCTCTAGTCAGTACTATATTACACCTCTCTAGTCAGTACTATATTTCACCTCTCTAGTCAGTACTATATTACACCTCTCTAGTCAGTACTATATTACACCTCTCTAGTCAGTACTGTATAACAACTCTCTAGTCAGTACTATATTACACCTCTCTAGTCAGTGCTTTATTACACCTCTCTAGTCAGTACTATATTACACCTCTCTAGTCAGTACTATATTACACCTCTCTAGTCAGTACTATATTAAACCTCTCTAGTCAGTACTGTATAACACCTCTCTAGTCAGTTATATATTACACCTCTCTAGTCAGTACTGTTTAACACCTCTCTAGTCGGTACTATATTACACCTCTCTAGTCAGTACTATATTACACCTCTCTAGCCGGTACTATATTACACCTCTCTAGTCAGTACTATATTACACCTCTCTAGTCAGTACTGTATAACACCTCTCTAGTCAGTACTATATTACACCTCTCTAGTCAGTACTATATTACACCTCTCTAGTCACTACTATATTATACCTCTCTAGTCAGTACTGTATAACACCTCTCTAGTAAGTAATATATTACATCTCTCTAGTCAGTACTATATTACACCTCTCTAGTCAGTACTATATTACACCTCTCTAGTCAGTACTATATTACACCTCTCTAGTCAGTTATATATTACACCTCTCTAGTCAGTACTATACTACACCTCTCTAGTCAGTCTGTATAACACCTCTCTAGTCAGTACTATATTACATCTCTCTAGTCAGTACTATATTACACCTCTCTAGTCAGTACTATATTACACCTCTCTAGTCAGTACTATATTACACCTCTCTAGTCACTACTATATTACACCTCTCTAGTCAGTACTGTATAACACCTCTCTAGTCAGTAATATATTACATCTCTCTAATCAGTACTATATTACACCTCTCTAGTCAGTACTATATTACACCTCTCTAGTCAGTACTATATTACACCTCTCTAGTCAGTACTGTATTACACCTCTCTAGCCAGTACTATATTACACCTCTCTAGTCAGTACTATATTACACCTCTCTAGTCAGTACTGTATAACAACTCTCTAGTCAGTACTATATTACATCTCTCTAGTCAGTACTATATTACACCTCTCTAGTCAGTAATATATTACACCTCTCTAGTCAGTACTATATTACACCTCTCTAGTCAGTACTATATTACACCTCTCTAGTCAGTTATATATAACACCTCTCTAGTCAGTACTATATTACACCTCTCTAGTCAGTCTGTATAACACCTCTCTAGTCAGTACTATATTACATCTCTCTAGTCAGTACTATATTACACCTCTCTAGTCAGTACTATATTAAACCTCTCTAGTCAGTACTGTATAACACCTCTCTAGTCAGTTATATATTACACCTCTCTAGTCAGTACTGTTTAACACCTCTCTAGTCGGTACTATATTACACCTCTCTAGTCAGTACTATATTACACCTCTCTAGCCGGTACTATATTACACCTCTCTAGTCAGTACTATATTACACCTCTCTAGCCGGTACTATATTACACCTCTCTAGTCAGTACTATATTACACCTCTCTAGTCAGTACTGTATAACACCTCTCTAGTCAGTACTATATTACACCTCTCTAGTCAGTACTATATTACACCTCTCTAGTCAGTACTATCTTACACCTCTCTAGTCAGTACTGTATAACACCTCTCTAGTCAGTTATATATTACACCTCTCTAGTCAGTACTATATTACACCTCTCTAGTCAGTACTATATTTCACCTCTCTAGTCAGTACTGTATTACACCTCTCTAGTCAGTACTATATTACACCTCTCTAGTCAGTGCTTTATTACACCTCTCTAGTCAGTACTATATTACACCTCTCTAGTCAGTACTATATTACACCTCTCTAGCCAGTACTATATTACACCTCTCTAGTCAGTACTATATTACACCTCTCTAGCCAGTACTATATTACACCTCTCTAGTCAGTACTATATTACACCTCTCTAGTCAGTACTATATTACACCTCTCTAGTCAGTACTATATTAAACCTCTCTAGTCAGTTATATATTACACCTCTCTAGTCAGTACTATATTACACCTCTCTAGTCAGTCTGTATAACACCTCTCTAGTCAGTACTATATTACATCTCTCTAGTCAGTACTATATTACATCTCTCTAGTCAGTACTATATTACACCTCTCTAGTCAGTACTATATTACACCTCTCTAGTCACTACTATATTACACCTCTCTAGTCACTACTATATTACACCTCTCTAGTCAGTACTATATTACACCTCTCTAGTCAGTACTATATTACACCTCTCTAGTCAGTACTATATTACACCTCTCTAGTCACTACTATATTACACCTCTCTAGTCACTACTATATTACACCTCTCTAGTCAGTACTATATTACACCTCTCTAGTCAGTACTGTATAACACCTCTCTAGTAAGTAATATATTACATCTCTCTAGTCAGTACTATATTACACCTCTCTAGTCAGTACTATATTACACCTCTCTAGTCAGTACTATATTACACCTCTCTAGTCAGTACTATATTACATCTCTCTAGTCAGTACTATATTACACCTCTCTAGTCAGTACTATATTACACCTCTCTAGTCAGTACTATATTACACCTCTCTAGTCAGTACTGTATTACATCTCTCTAGTCAGTACTATATTACACCTCTCTAGTCAGTACTATATTACACCTCTCTAGTCAGTACTATATTACACCTCTCTAGTCAAGTTATACATTACACCTCTCTAGTCAGTACTATATTACACCTCTCTAGTCAGTTATATATTACACCTCTCTAGTCAGTGCTATATTACACCTCTCTAGTCAGTTATATATTACACCTCTCTAGTCAGTACTGTATAACACCTCTCTAGTCAGTACTATATTACACCTCTCTAGTCAGTACTATATTACACCTCTCTAGTCAGTACTGTATAACACCTCTCTAGTCAGTACTATATTACACCTCTCTAGTCAGTACTGTATAACACCTCTCTAGTCAGTACTATCTTACACCTCTCTAGTCAGTACTGTATTACACCTCTCTAGTCATTACTATATTACACCTCTCTAGTCAGTACTGTATAACACCTCTCTAGTCAGTACTATATTACACCTCTCTAGTCAGTATTATATTACACCTCTCTAGTCAGTACTATATTACACCTCTCTAGTCAGTTATATATTACACCTCTCTAGTCAGTACTATATTACACCTCTCTAGTCAGTTATATATTACACCTCTCTAGTCAGTACTGTATAACACCTCTCTAGTCAGTACTGTATAACACCTCTCTAGTCAGTACTATCTTACACCTCTCTAGTCAGTACTGTATTACACCTCTCTAGTCAGTACTATATTACACCTCTCTAGTCAGTACTGTATAACACCTCTCTAGTCAGTACTATATTACACCTCTCTAGTCAGTACTATATTACACCTCTCTAGTCAGTACTATATTACACCTCTCTAGTCAGTACTGTATAACACCTCTCTAGTCAGTACTATATTACACCTCTCTAGTAAGTACTATATTACACCTCTCTAGTCAGTACTATATTACACCTCTCTAGTCAGTTATATATTACACCTCTCTAGTCAGTACTATATTACACCTCTCTAGTCAGTACTATATTACACCTCTCTAGTCAGTACTGTATAACACCTCTCTAGTCAGTACTATATTACACCTCTCTAGTCAGTACTATATTACACCTCTCTAGTCAGTACTGTATAACACCTCTCTAGTCATTACTATATTACACCTCTCTAGTCAGTACTGTATAACACCTCTCTAGTCAGTACTATATTACACCTCTCTAGTCAGTACTATATTACACCTCTCTAGTCAATACTATATTACACCTCTCTAGTCAGTACTATATTACACCTCTCTAGTCAGTACTATATTACACCTCTCTAGTCAGTTATATATAACTGTCAAGCCTTGACCTTAGAGAGACGTTTTTTTTCTCTATTTGGTTAGGTCAGGGTGGTATTGTGGGTGGACATTCTATGTTGTGTATTTCTATGTTGGCCTGATATGGTTCCCAATCAGAGACAGCTGTTTATCGTTGTCTCTGATTGGGGATAATTTTTCCCACTTTCTGGTGTGGGATCTTGTCTATGATTAGTTGCCTGTCAGCACTATTTTTTTATAGCTTCAGATTTCATTCATTTAAAGAGAATGTACGTACACCACGCTGCGCCTTGGACAATTCCATACGACGATCGTGACAATAACACCTCTCTAGTCTGTCATATTTAACACCAATCCTTTGAGTAATCGCAGTAAGGAGTGTTCTACAATAGTAAAGTGGTTTTGAGACTCTGTGTTCCGAAGTTACGAAAGGAGCGCCATTCCTAACTCTTACTGGTACTGTATACGGATGACAAGAAGACCCTTTGTCTAGCATGAATAGCAGCAGATCAGTGTACTAGCTATGACTTTGCTGTACTCTTCACATGTGGAGTTAGTCTTGACGTACATTGCGCTAGCTGACAGAACAAGGTTACTACAGAGTTTGAGAAAGGATCTGAACTGCTCTGACTCGATATGAACCTCAAAGACCACAAATCAAGTGATATTCAAATAGGCTGTGAAGTGTCTTACCCTTCTCATCTTGCATGAGTACAGGATCAATGAGGAACTGTGCGAACACTCTTCGCCGGTCTCTAAAATCTAGAAGCTTCGTTTTCAACACAACCACTTCAAGGAATGTATTTTTCTGAGAAGTTTAGATTCTCAAGAGTCCTGTGTTATAATAGTCAATATCTTTTTTTGCCTTCCATTTTTGTGCTTGGTCGACCTTTAGTTTGTGCGTGTTGTTGTTTCAGGACCCTTACATGTTTGGTAAAGTGGAGAGAGGGCTTCTCTATATCACTGTTTCCCCAAACCATCCTCAAAGCCTCAGCTTCCACTGAATGCCCCTCCACTCCATGATGAATCATTTTCAGTTCAAAAGGGTGTGAAGAGGTTTTTTTTCTTCCCTCTCTTTTTCTTTCTCTATTTTTTTCCATCCGTCCCTTTTTTCTGAGAATAATTATTGTGGGAATATAAGAAAGAAAGAGAGAGAAAAAAAAGGTATGAAATAATTTAATCTTATTCTATTCAAATTTCTGGGTGACCTCTTTCATTTCCATATTCTGTGTGGAAGGTAACATGGAGGGCTGTGACAAACTGTCATCCTCCCCCTGGGGGCAGGTAGAGCTCTGAGAACTGGTCTCTGGACCTCCTTAATGATGAGGCTCGCTGTTTTGATGAGGCTCGCTTAACTAAGCGAGAGAGAGAGAGGCAAGGAGACAGGGGGAGAGACGAGAGAGAGGAAGAGTGGTGGTGAGAGAGAGAGGGAGGGAGAGAGAGAGAGAGAGAGAGAGAGAGAGAGAGAGACAGAGGGGGAGAGTGATGGAGAGAGAGGACAGAGATGTGGAGGGGGAGATGGTGAGGGAGCGAAAGAGAGAACAGAAAGAAAGACAGAGAAAGAGAGAGACAGATACACAAAGACATGCAAAACTTTCTGGCATGGTTGAACTTCTCCTTTCATCTACTTCACAAAGTTTAAAGCAGGTGTCTCTGAGGTCCGTAGTCATGCTGGTTCTCCAAGGCAAATCATCGATTCGTTAATATCATTGACTGGCAAAGATCTCACATAGGCAACCTGGTCAGTCAAGTATAACTAAGTCTCTGATTAAAAAGTAAGGATTAACACCAGCAGACAGTACATCCCTAAAGCACCCAGTGTGCGTATGAGCAAACTTAAACATTCTAAGACTAAATTTACAGTGCTTTTAATATGACAATCAATCAATCATAAATGCCAAGCGATTTTGGCACTTGAAATTACAACGTTTACCTATCCATCTTGCAAGGTGCGTCAGAAAACTTCATAACAGCTCATATAAACATAAGCAATAACATTGAAGTTGTTGTACGGGCACAATGTGTAATGTAAATATGAAAACAATGAATCTAGAGGACTAGTGCTTAATCAGTGTGTATCCATTAGATGCTCTTCACCAACTATACTTTGTTTGTCTTCAATCATTCAGTAATTGATGCTGTGGCATTTCAAACTCACATTACCCAAAACACATTACCCCACCTCCGTCTCGCCCTCCCTCAGTCTCTATCTCTCCCTCTCTCCTTCTCTCTCTCTCTCTCTCTCCCCCAAAACACATTACCCCACCTCCGTCTTGCCCTCCCTCAGTCCTCAGTCTCTCTCTCTCCCCCCAAAACACATTACTCCACCTCCGTCTCGCACTCCCTCAGCCTCTCTCTCTCTCTCTCTCTTTCTCTCTCTCTCTCTCTCCAAAACCCAAAACACATTACCCCCCTCCATCTTGCGCTCCCTCAGTCTCTATCTCTCTTTCCAAATCACATTACCCCTCTCCATCTCGCCCTCCCTCAGTTTCTCTCTCTCTCTCTCTCTCTCTCTCTCTCTCTCTCTCTCTCTCTCTCTCTCTCTCTCTCTCTCTCTCTTTCCAAAACACATTACCCCCTCCATCTCGCCCTCAGTTTCTCACTCTCTCTCCAAACACATTACCACACCTCCATCTTGCCCTCCCTCAGCCTCTCTCTTTCCAAAACACATTACCCCCCTCCGTCTCGCCCTCCCTCAGTTTGTCTCTCTCTTTCCAAAACACATTACCCCCCTCCATCTCGCCCTCCCTCAGTCTATCTCTCTCTCTCCAAATCACATGACCCCCTTCCAACTCGCCCTCCCTAAGTCTCTCTCTCTCTCTCTCCAAAACACATTACCCCCCTCTGTCTCACCCTCCCTCAGTCTCTCTCTCTCTCTCTCTCTCTCTCTCCAAAACACATTGCCCCCTCTCCAAAAACACATTACCCCCCTCCGTCTCGCCCTCCCTCAGTCTCTCTCTCTCTCTCACTCTCTCTCTAAAACAAATTACCCCCCTCCGTCTCCCCCTCACTCAGTCTCTCTCTCTCTCTCTAAAACACATTACCCCCTCCATCTCACTCTCCCTCAGTCTCTCTCTCTCTCTCTCTCTCTAAAACACATGACCCCCCTCAGTCTACCCCTCCCACAGTCTCTCTCTCTCTCTCTCCAAAACACATTACCCCCCTCCGTCTCGCCCTCCCTCAGTCTCTCTCTCTCTCTCCAAAACACATTATACCCCTCCGTCTCACCCTCCCTCAGTCTCTCTCTCTCTCCAAAACACATTACCCCCCTCCGTCTCGCCCTCCCTCAGTCTCTCTCTCTCTCTCCAAAACACATTATACCCCTCCGTCTCGCTCTCCCTCAGTCTCTCTCTCTCTCTCTCCAAAACACATTATACCCCTCCGTCTCACCCTCCCTCAGTCTCTCTCTCTCTCCAAAACACATTATACCCCTCCGTCTCGCCCTCCCTCAGTCTCTCTCTCTCTCTCTCTCTCCAAAACACATTACCCCCCTCCATCTCGCCCTCCCTCAGTCTCTCTCTCTCTCTCTCTCCAAAACACATTACCCCCCTCCGTCTCAACCTCCCTCAGTCTCTCTCTCTCTCTCTCTCTCTCTCTCTCTCTAAAACACATTACCCCCCTCCGTCTCCCCCTCCCTCAGTCTCTCTCTCTCTCCAAAACACATTACCCCCCTCCGTCTTGCCCTCCCTCAGTCTCTCTCTCTCTCTCCAAAACACATTACCCCCCTCCATCTCGCCCTCCCTCCCTCACTCTCTCTCTCTCCAAAACACATTACCCCCCTCCGTCTCGCCCTCCCTCACTCTCTCCCTCTCCAAAACACATTACCCCCCTCCGTCTCACCCTCCCTCAGTCTCTCTCTCTCTCTCTCTCTCTCTCTCTCTCTCTCCAAAACACATTACCCCCCTCCATCTCACCCTCCCTCAGTCTCTCTCTCTCTCCAAAACACATTACTCCCCTCCGTCTCACCCTCCCTCAGTCTCTCTCTCTCTCTCTCTCCAAAACACATTACCCCCCTCCGTCTCGCCCTCCCTCAGTCTCTCTCTCTCTCCAAAACACATTACCCCCCTCTGTCTCACCCTCCCTCAGTCTCTCTCTCTCTCTCCAAAACATCAAGGCTTCTTCTTCTTCTTCTTCTTCTTCTCTCCCTGCATATTTTAGTTTAGATTGATTTTTGCTCTCCTGGAAGCCAATTTGTCCTGTTTGCATGTCCTGATATCCTCCTGATGCGATTCACAGGGTTGTTAGCTGAAGAAAGACAACCGTGCTGAGGATTGGGGGGGTTAGATCGCATATTAAAATATGGTAATGGATGTAAAATATCAGGGGCGATGGAAGGGTGGGGAGGGAGGCACCGACGAGGCCTGAATCAGTAGCCTAGGGGTGAGGAGAGACTATGATGAGGCCTGTATCAGTAGACTAGGGGTGAGGAGAGGGAGGCACCGACGAGGCCTGAATCAGTAGCCTAGGGGTGAGGAGAGGGAGGCACCGACGAGGCCTGAATCAGTAGACTAGGGGTGAGGAGAGGGAGGCACCGACGAGGCCTGAATCAGTACCCTAGGGGTGAGGAGAGACTATGATGAGGCCTATATCAGTAGACAAGGGGTGAGGAGAGGGAGGCACCGACGAGGCCTGAATCAGTAGCCTAGGGGTGAGGAGAGGGAGGCACCGACGAGGCCTGAATCAGTAGACTAGGGGTGAGGAGAGGGAGGCACCGACGAGGCCTGAATCAGCCTAGGGGTGAGGAGAGTCTATGATATGATGAGGCCTGTATCAGTAGACTAGGGGTGAGGAGAGACTATGATGAGGCCTGTATCAGTAGACTAGGGGTGAGGAGAGGGAGACTATGATGAGGCCTGAATCAGTAGACTAGGGGTGAGGAGAGGGAGGCACCGACGAGGCCTGAATCAGTAGACTAGGGGTGAGGAGAGACTATGATGAGGCCTGTATCAGTAGACTAGGGGTGAGGAGAGACTATGATGAGGCCTGAATCAGTAGACTAGGGGTGAGGAGAGACTATGATGAGGCCTGTATCAGTAGACTAGGGGTGAGGCGAGACTATGATGTGGCCTGTATCAGTAGACTAGGGGTGAAGAGAGACTATGATGAGGCCTGTATCAGTAGACTGAGGGTGAGGAGAGACCATGATGAGGCCTGTATCAGTAGACTAGGGGTGAGGAGAGGGAGACTATGATGAGGCCTGTATCAGTAGACTAGGGGTGAGGAGAGGGAGACTATGATGAGGCCTGTATCAGTAGACTAGGGGTGATTAGAGGGAGACTATGACGAGGCCTGTATCAGTAGACTAGGGGTGAGGAGAGACTATGATGAGGCCTGTATCAGTAGACTAGGGGTGAGGAGAGACTATGATGAGGCCTGTATCAGTAGACTAGGGGTGAGGAGAGACTATGATGAGGCCTGTATCAGTAGACTAGGGGTGAGGAGAGGGAGACTATGATGTGGCCTGTATCAGTAGACTAGGGGTGAGGAGAGGGAGACTATGATGAGGCCTGTATCAGTAGACTAGGGGTGAGGAGAGGGAGACTATGATGAGGCCTGTATCAGTAGACTAGGGGTGATTAGAGGGAGACTATGACGAGGCCTGTATCAGTAGACTAGGGGTGAGGAGAGACTATGATGAGGCCTGTATCAGTAGACTAGGGGTGAGGAGAGACTATGATGAGGCCTGTATCAGTAGACTAGTGGTGAGGAGAGACTATGACGAGGCCTGTATCAGTGGACTAGGGGTGAGGAGAGACTATGATGAGGCCTGTATCAGTAGACTAGGGGTGAGGAGAGACTATGATGAGGCCTGTATCAGTAGACTAGGGGTGAGGAGAGGGAGACTATGATGTGGCCTGTATCAGTAGACTAGGGGTGAGGAGAGACTATGACGAGGCCTGTATCAGTAGACTAGGGGTGAGGAGAGACTATGATGAGGCCTGTATCAGTAGACTAGTGGTGAGGAGAGACTATGATGAGGCCTGTATCAGTAGACTAGGGGTGAGGAGAGACTATGATGAGGCCTGTATCAGTAGACTAGGGGTGAGGAGAGACTATGATGAGGCCTGTCTATCTTTCTAACTTGACCTTTGTATATTATTAAATCACACGAGTGATGGAAGAACCTGGGGATAGAGATATTTTGTGTGTGTGTGTGTGTGTGTGTGTGTGTGTGTGTGTGTGTGTGTGTGTGTGTGTGTGTGTGTGTGTGTGTGTGTGTGTGTGTGTGTGTGTGTGTGTGTGTGTGTGTGTGTGTGTGATCATCTGTGCCACTGCATGTAATGCGGTGTTTGAGCGATACTGCATAGGTTACAGTGTGTCGTCCCTGACGGGGGGAATTGTGAGATTGTGTGCTGTTGGAGCGTGGCGGTGTGGAGACCCTACTACGTCTCCTCAATACAGCTGACTACATCCTGGAACACGCATCACACTGCAACCATCACACGGCACACATGCCACTGCACACATCACACTGCAACTATCCCACTGCACAAATCATACTGCAACCATCCCACTGCACACATCCCACTGCAACCATCACACTGCTCTTATCACACTGCAACCATCCCGCTGCACAAATCATACTGCAACCATCACACTGCACAGATCCTACCACACACATCCAACTGCCCATATCACACCGCACACTGCACACATCCCACTGCACACATCACACTTTAACCATCTCACTGCTCATATCACACCGCACGCTGCACACATCCCACTGCACACATCCCACTGCAACCATCCCACTGCACACAACCCACTGCAACCATCCCACTGCAACCATCCCACTGCACCCATCCCACTGCAACCATCCCACTGCACACATCACACTGCAACCATCCCACTGCAACCATCCCACTGCAACCCTCCCACTGCAACCATCCCACTGCACTCATCACACTGCACAGATCCCACCGCACCCATCCAACTGCCCATATCACACCGTACACTGCACACATCCCACTGCACACATCACACTGCACACATCCCACTGCACATATCCCACTGCAACCATCCCACTGCATACATCCCACTGCAACCATCCCACTGCACACATCACACTGCAACCATCCCTCTGCACACTTCACACTGCAACCATCCCACTGCACACATCCCACTGCAACCATCCCACTGCACTCATCACACTGCAACCATCCCACTGCACAGAGAGAGAGAGAGAGAGAGAGAGAGAGAGAGAGACAGAGAGAGAGAGAGAGAGACGGAACAGAGGGACGAGGCTACACTCTGTGAGAAGGATCCACAGCTTATATTTGTGTATAAAAACCTCCTACATTTTGGGATATAAAAGGTATGAGCAACAAACTCAGGACACAAAGGAATATTTAAGGAAATGTCTTTAGGGTTACTTTCAGGATGCTCATCAAATCTGACATGTTAGAAGATATAGCGACAATTGTTGACAGACTTTGCAGAGATAGTCGGTGTTATTCCATGGAGAGAGAAGTGAACTTCTCCAACTTCACTCTCTTCCATCTCTCTAAATAATGTGAACTCTCCCCACTGTGACATCAAACAACAGGAGGTATTCACTCGTTACCTCCAAGCTCTCACTATAATCTACCCCGACACGCCAGAACCTGTGTCAATGCCACTAAGACGCAAAAGGCTAAGCAAGTATGGGTGGTGAGGGCTAATGACAAACTAAAATGCTGTGCCAGTCCCCAAGCGATTATAGTGTGTAGGACCCTTTACAACATTAGCCAACTTAGTCTTTATCAATGTATTTGGGGAAGGTATTCTAATTAACCAATAATTGCCATGATGTTGTCCAATATTTTGCTGCAGAGAATCTTGAGCTTCCACGCTCTAGGGACAGGTCATGTGGAAGTCTGAGATCTCTTTCTGCCTCTTCAGATGATTTTCACCTTGTCAGCTTGGGGATTTGATCTAACAACCATTTGATTACTGGCCCAATGCTCTAACCACTAGGCTACCTGCCACCTCTACATTCTAACCACTAGGTTACCTCACCAGAACTGGTGCAGGATAGACGGATGCAAGGGATGGGGGGGAGAGACTTTGATTGGTTAAATGTGCCATCTTCAACAACACATAGACTGTACTTTCCTATATACACTGGAAAAAAATATAAAGGCAACATGTAAAGTGTTGGTGCCATGTTTCATGAGCTGAAATAAAAGATCCGAGAACAGTTCCAGATGCACAAAAAGCTTTTTTCGTGAAAATGTTATGCACACATTTGTTTACATCCCTGTTAGTGAGCTTATCTCCTTTTCCAAGATAATCCATCCAATGATCAATACACAGGTGCACCTTGTGCTGGGGACAATAAAAGGCCACACAACACAATGGCACAGATATCTCAAGTTTTGAGGTAGTGTGCAATTGGCATGATGACTGCAGGAATGTCCACCAGAGCTGTTGCCAGATAATCAAATGTTCATTTCTCTACCATAAGCCACTTCCAATGTCGTTTTACAGAATTTGTCAGTATGTCCATCCGGCCTCACAACCACAGACCACGTGTATGGCGTCGTGTGGGTGAGCAGTTTGCTGGTGTCAACATTGTGAACAGAGTGCCCCATGGTGGCAGTGGGGTTATGGTATGGGCAGGCATATGCTACGGACTACAAACACAGTTGCATTATATCGATGGCAATTTGAATGGACAGAGATACTGTGATGAGATCCTGAAGCCCATTGTCGTGCCATTCGTCCATCGCCATCACTTGATGCACAATAATGCACGGTTCCGTGTCTGTACAACATTTCTGGAAGTTGAAAATGTCCCATGGACTGCATACTCACCAGATATGTCACCCGTCGAGCATGTTTGGGATGCTCTGGATCGACTTGTATGACAGCATGTGTGGAATACTTTGAGTGACAGGCACACATGCTTTGTATCCCAAATGGCTAGGGCTCAATTCAACTACACTTCCATCCAGTATTATTCAGTAGTTCTTAAAGCCAGCATGCTTCTAGGGCTCAGAATATGAAGTGTGTGCACAGAGGCAGTGGTTTGTATAAGCTCACATTACATGTAGCTATAGCAGGAATGCTTGGCTTCCAGGCATAGAATCCAACGTTCATCATGAGGTCAGCTGATGTATCCAGGGAGCAAAGCATTTTCTTCCTTTTCTGGACTGAAGACTTCCTTTGAACTGCAACAGGTTAATTCCTATCTCAGGAGGCTGGTGAGTGTGTGTGTGTGTGTGTGTATGTGTATGTGTATGTGTATGTGTGTGTGTGTGTGTGTGTGTGTGTGTGTGTGTGTGTGTGTGTGTGTGTGTGTGTGTGTGTGTGTGTGTGTGTGTGTGTGTGTGTGTGTGCGTGCTCTTCATGCATGCCCACAGCGTAGTCTATCTAGGCAGTATGTGCAGATGTTCATTAGGTTCCCCCATGGTTGGTGATGTGATACTGCATACGTTTGGCCATTAGCACATTGCATTTTGCTACACCTGCACACTGCTCATCAGCCTTACAACAAAACGAATTCAATGTATCCTTTAAAACAGGCATGCTTAGCCAGTACACACACTGTCTTGGGCAGACCAAAAAAAGTGTGTGTGTGTGTGTGTGTCTGTGACTTCCTGTTTCCTGTAAAATGCCGCAAATATAACACGTGATTATTTCCCTCTGAAATATGGTGCTATAATTTACAGTATAGTACCAGGAAGTGGTCTGAAATATGATACTATAATTTACAGTATAGTACCAGGAAGTGGTCTGAAATATGATGCTATAATTTACAGTATAGTACCAGGAAGTGGTCTGAAATATGGTGCTATAATTTACAGTATAGTACCAGGAAGTGGTCTGAAATATGATGCTATAACTTACTGTAGAGTACCATGAAGTGGTCTGAAATATGGTACTATAATTTACAGTATAGTACCAGGAAATGGTCTGAAATATGATGCTATAATATACATTATAGTACCATGAAGTGGTCTGAAGCATGATGCTTTAATTTACAGTATAGTACCAGGAAGTGGTCTGAAACATACTGGTTGGAGGTTGATCATTGAATCTGATAAATATATTCCCATTCCCATTAAAAATATTCCCATTCACTCTTTGTATTGGATTGATTGTAGATTAAACTGAAGCCTCCGTAGAAGTATATATTCTGCATTTTGCCCTTAACTATGCCTGTCGTGCGTTCTGGGTCTGCTGTGGAGCCGCAGGCTAAATTCACTCCAGTGAACATGGGTCTAATTCAATCATTTTGCCAAGTTTTATGTTGGTGATGAACTGAGGTTGGGCTTGATATGTTCAAGCTTTTATTATTACTGGTAAAGTCTTAAATAGAGTCTGCTCTGATCCACGATGGACAGACCATCTGTAGATCTTTAATAGCTTTATGTCTGTCCTGAAAAATTAGGGCTGGATCGTAAACTAACTGCCTGAAAAACATGTTACTCTGTGGACTATCCTGGCTAAATAAAATATAAGATGGCAACCGTGTAACCCCAATATTCCAGACAATCTTTTATTGACAACAAAACTTGAATATCTTGCACAATTTTGAGATTGACATGAATACATGATTTATGTTTAGTTTAAAGATATACGTGCATTACAACTTAAACTTCTGCTTTCAATGACTAGTTATGTAAGTAGTCCTTATCTTTGTAGGGTTCTGTATTGTGGTATCTATGGTGATTGTACATTATGTGTGGATATATTGGCATAAATGTTGTAATAGCTCTGTCCAACCTGCAAATCTCAAATAAATATTTAACACGTTTCTGCTAGTTTAGTTTTGCTGCTTGTTAAATGAAATAGATGGTTTGATATTGGTAGTGTTTTACAGTCCTATACACAACAGTATGATGTATGTCACCACTCACTGCAAACCATTTCCCAAACATTACCCTTGTCTAGCCTACAAGCCACATTTACAACTCAATAACTACTTTTACATGAAAAAATCTATCCACACTAAATAACAATGCTAGAATAGTGCAAAACTTCAACTGGCATAGGTTGTGTACACACAGGAAGAAGCACAACAGGATGTTTACACACAGGAAGAAGCCCAACAGGATGTTTACACACAGGCAGAAGCACAACAGGATGTTTACACACAGGCAGAAGCCCAACAATATGTTTACACACAGGCAGAAGCACAACAGGATGTTTACACACAGGAAGAAGCCCAACAGGCTGTTTACACACAGGCAGAAGCACAACAGGATGTTTACACACAGGAAGAAGCCCAACAGGCTGTTTACACACAGGCAGAAGCACAACAGGATGTTTACACACAGGCAGAAGCCCAACAGGATGTTTACACACAGGCAGAAGCACAACAGGATGTTTACACACAGGCAGAAGCCCAACAAGATGTTTATACACAGGCAGAAGCACAACAGGATGTTTACACACAGGCAGAAGCACAACAGGATGTTTACACACAGGCAGAAGCCCAACAAGATGTTTACACACAGGCAGAAGCACAACAGGATGTTTACACACAGGTAGAAGCCCAACAGGATGTTTACACACAGGCAGAAGCCCAACAAGATGTTTACACACAGGAAGAAGCCCAACAGGATGTTTACACACAGGCAGAAGCCCAACAGGATGTTTACAGACAGGTAGAAGCCCAACAGGATGTTTACAGACACACAGAAGCAAAACAGGATATTTACAGACAGGTAGAAGCCCAACAGGATGTTTACAGACAGGCAGAAGCCCAACAGGATGTTTACAGACAGGCAGAAGCCCAACAGGCTGTTTACAGACAGGCAGAAGCCCAACAGGATGTTTACAGACAGGCAGAAGCCCAACAGGCTGTTTACAGACAGGCAGAAGCCCAACAGGATGTTTACAGACAGGTAGAAGCCCAACAGGCTGTTTACACACAGGCAGAAGCCCAACAGGATGTTTACAGACAGGCAGAAGCCCAACAGGATGTTTACAGACAGTCAGAAGCCCAACAGGATGTTTACAGACAGGCAGAAGCCCAACAGGCTGTTTACACACAGGCAGAAGCCCAACAAGATGTTTACAGACAGGCAGAAGCCCAACAGGATATTTACAGACAGGTAGAATCCCAACAGGATATATACACAGACAGGCAGAAGCCCAACAGGATGTTTACGCACAGGCAGAAGCCCAACAGGCTGTTTACAGACAGGCAGAAGCCCAACAGGATATTTACAGACAGGTAGAAGCCCAACAGGATGTTTACAGACAGGCAGAAGCCCAACAGGATATATACACAGACAGGCAGAAGCCCAACAGGATGTTTACGCACAGGCAGAAGCCCAACAGGCTGTTTACAGACAGGCAGAAGCCCAACAGGATATTTACAGACAGGTAGAAGCCCAACAGGCTGTTTACAGACAGGCAGAAGCCCAACAGGATATTTACAGACAGGTAGAAGCCCAACAGGATGTTTACAGACAGGCAGAAGCCCAACAGGATATTTACAGACAGGCAGAAGCCCAACAGGATATTTACAGACAGGTAGAAGCCCAACAGGATGTTTACAGACAGGTAGAAGCCCAACAGGATGTTTACAGACAGGCAGAAGCCCAACAGGATATTTACAGACAGGTAGAAGCCCAACAGGATGTTTACAGACAGGCAGAAGCCCAACAGGATATTTACAGACAGGTAGAAGCCCAACAGGATGTTTACAGACAGGCAGAAGCCCAACAGGATATTTACAGACAGGCAGAAGCCCAACAGGATATTTACAGACAGGTAGAAGCCCAACAGGATGTTTACAGACAGGTAGAAGCCCAACAGGATGTTTACAGACACGCAGAAGCCCAACAAAGGACACATTCTAACCTGATTAACCCTACTGATCTATCAAACGACCATACCCTTTCTCTCTCTCTCTCTCTCTCTCTTTCTCTCTCTCGCTCTCTCTCTCTCTCTCTCTCTCTCTCTCTCTACATTGCCAAAGCAAGTGAAATAGATAAAAAAAACTAAAGTGAATAAAACAATAACAAATTAACAGCAAACAGAGTAAATGGCCAGCTCCTCAGTCTCAGCTGCTAATATATGCATATTATTATTAGTATTCGATAGAAAACACTCTAAAGTTTCCAAAACTGTCAAAATATTGTCTGTGAGTATAACATAACTGATATTGCAGGCGAAACCCTGAGGAAAATCAACCCAGGAAGTGGAGTGAAAACTATTTTGAACCTCTATTTTGAAAACTCCATGTTCCATAGCCTGCCTTCGCTCCATTTGAAGGGATATCAACCAAATTCCTTTTCCTATCGCTTCCTCAAGGTGTCAACCGTCTTCAGACATAGTTTCAGGCTTTTATTTTGAAAAATGAGCCAGAACGATAACATTGCGTCAAGTGGTCGCATGAGTTTTGCTCGTGCAAATGACTTTGTACAGCCATTGCTTTTCCCTCTCCTACTGATAAAGACATTTGCGATTGATATTATCGATTGTATATTTTAAAAACAACCTGAGGATTGATTATTAAAAATGTTGACATGTTTCTGTGGACATTATGGAAACTATTTGGATTTTGTCTGCGTTGTCGTGACTGCTCTTTCCTCTCTGTAGGTGATGGCTTTGTTATGGAAGGTTTAGGAATCACTTCCTGTTAGTTGGTTTTAGAATTCAATTTTGATAATTAGCGGGTATCGGGCCTAATTCTGCTCTGCATGCATTGTTTGAAGCTCTACGTTGTAGACAGAGGATATTTTTTGCAGAATTCTGTATGCAGAGTCTCAATTTGGTGTTTGTCCTATTTTGTGAATTCTTGGTTGGTGAGCGGACCCCAGACCTCACAACGATAAAGGGCAATGGGTTCTATAACTAATTCAAGTATTCTTAGCTAGATCCTAATTGGTATGTCAAATGTTATGTTTATTTTGATGTTATAGAAGGCCCTTCTTGCCTTGTCTCTCAGATCGTTTGCAAATTTGTGGAAGTTACCTGTGGAAAGGTTGTTTAGACCGAGGTATGTATAGTTTTTTGTGTGTTCTAGGGCAACAGTGTCTAGGTGGAATTTGTATTTGTGGTCCTGGCAACTGGACTTTTTTTGGAACACCATTATTTTTGTCTTACTGAGATTTACTGTCAGGGCCCAGGTCTGACAGCATATGTGAAGAAGATCTAGGTACTGATGTAGTCACTCCTTGTTTGGGGACAGAACCACCAGATCATCAGCAAACAGTAGACATTTGACTTCAGATTCTAGTAGGGTGAGGCCGGATGCTGCAGACTGTTCTAGAGCCCCCGCCAATTCGTTGATATATATGTTGAAGAGGATGGGGCTTAAGCTGCATCCATGTCTCACCCAACAGTCCTGTTGAAAGAAATGTGTCTTTGCCAATTTTAACCACACACTTGTTGTTTTTGTACATGGATTTTATAATGTTGTATATTTTTCCCCCAACACCACTTTCCATCAATTTGTATAACAATTTGTGCATGCCAAACTGATTCGAAGACTTTTTGAAATAAAGAAAGCATAAGAAGACTTTGCCTTTGTTTTGGTTGGTTGTTTGTCAATTAGGGTGAATACGTGGTCTGGCGTACGATAATTTGTTGAAAAGCCAATTTTACATTTTCTCAGTACATTGTTTTTGCTGAGGAAATATATGATTCTGCTGTTAATTAATGATAATGCAGAGATTTTCCGAAGGTTGCAGTTGACGCATATCCCCCGTTAGTAATTGAAGTCAAATTTGTCTCCACTTTTGTGGATTGGTGTGATCAGTCCTTTTTTCCAAATATTGGGGAAGATGCCTGAGCAGAGGAGGATGTTAAAGACTTTATAACCAATTGGAATTTGTGGTCTGTATGTTTTATCATTTTATTTAGGATACCATCCACTCAACAGGCCTTTTGTGTTGGGAGGTTTGCATTTTGTCCTGTAGCGTGTTCCATGTCATTTCAGAATCCAGTGTGTTCTGGAAGTCTTTAATAACAGTTGATTCTAAGACTTTTCTATTTGAGCCAAAGAGATTGGATAAGTGGTTTATCCATACTTCTCCAGATTGAATAGAAAACTCTTCGTATTTGTTTAGAGTTTTCTACTTTTTCCCAGAAGTGAAGATTCTACTAAATTTAAACTACATTGAGCTGATTTCTGACGTGCTGTTCCTTCTTTTTCCGTAGTGTATTTCTGTATTGTTTTAGTGATTCACCATAGTGAAGGCGTAGACTCAGGTTTTCCGGGTCTCTATGTTTTTGTTGGATCGGTTTCTCAATTCCTTTCTTAGGTTTTTGAATTCTTCATCAAACCATTTGTCATTGTTGTTCATTTTCTTCGTTTTTCTGTTTGAATTTTTTTGATTTGATAGGGGAGCTGAGTGTCACATTCTGGCCTGTATTTCCTTTGTTTTGTATTTATTTAGTATGGTCAGGGCGTGAGTTGGGTGGGCAGTCTATGTTTGTTTTTCTATGTTTTGGATTATTTCTATGTTTCGGCCTAGTATGGTTCTCAATCAGAGGCAGGTGTCATTAGTTGTCTCTGATTGAGAATCATACTTAGGGTGATTGTTCCTGTCTCTGTGTTTTGCACCAGATAGGACTGTTTTTGGTTTTCCACGTTTATTGTTTTGTAGTGTTCATGTTTATCGTTTTTTTCATTAAACATGAATAACCACCACGCCGCATTTTGGTCCGCCTCTCCTTCAGATGAAGAAAACCGTTACACTGAGAGGTCAAACATAATGTTTAGGTTTTCTACTGCCAAGTTTACACCTTCACTATTACAGGGTATTACAATGAATCCTTCTGTCCAGGAAATTGTCTAGAAGGGATTGTTGTTTCCTAATTTTTTATAGGCAGGTTTCCACCATACATTCCTTTCATCTATAGCATTTCTTAATATTATTATGTTAATTTGGCTTTGATGCCTCATGAGCATAAATCCGTTCAACTGTGATTTTGCTAATAGGGGTGTCAATGGACTGACTGAATGCTCTAGGAGACTCTGGGTGTAGGTCAGTGTTAAAGTAGTCTACAGTACTACTGCCAAGAGATGAGCTATTGGTGCACCTACCCTAGGAGTCCCCTCGAACCCTACCATTGACTATGTACATAACCAGCGTCTGACAAAGCTGCAGCAATTGTTATCCATTTCGGTTGTTTAAGTTGTCGTAGTCGTGTCTAGGGGGGCATATGGGGGAGGGAATGGTGTCACCTCCAGGTAGGTGTTTGTCCCCCTGTGTGCTCAGGGTGTCGGGTGCTTATCCAGTTCTGGCATTTAGGTCGCCACAGACTAGTACATTTCCCTGGGCCTGGAAATGGTTGATCTCCCCCTCTAAGATAGAGAAGATGCATTGTTGAAGTATGGGGATTGTGGGGATATAGGTAGCACACATGAGGACATGTTTCTCTGTTATTCTTTATATTAATTTCTAGCCAGATGTAAAATGTTCCTGTTTTGACTAATTTTATATTGTGGGTTAGGTCTGTGATCTATACAAAATTAGCATACCCCCTGAGTCTCTTCCTTGTTTCACACCTGGTAGTTTAGTGGATGTGACTACCAGCTCTCTGTAACGTAGAGGGCAACCAGTGGGTCAGTCTCCTTTGTACCATGTTTCTTGTAGGATGACAATGTCTGTATTTCCAAATTATTTGATGAAGTCTAGGTTCCTGTTCTTTAGACCAAAGGCAGATGACCTTAAACCTTGTATATTCCAGGATGAGATAGTAAAAACGTTGTGTTCCATCTCTCTCTCTCTATATATATATATATATATATATATATCTCATCTCTCTTCATTCTCTCTCTATTTCTCCTGTCTCTTCATTCTCTCTCTCTCTATTTCTCCTCTCTCTTCATTCTCTCTCTCTCTCTATTTCTCCTCTCTCTTCATTCTCTCTCTATTTCTCCTCTCTCTTCATACTCTCTCTCTCTATTTCTCCTCTCTCTTCATTCTCTCTCTCTCTATTTCTCCTCTCTCTTCATTATCTCTCTATTTCTCCTCTCTCTTCATTCTCTCTCTCTCTATATCTCCTCTCTCTTCATTCTCTCTCTATTTCTCCTCTCTCTTGATACTCTCTCTATTTCTCCTCTCTCTTCATTCTCTCTCTCTATTTCACCTCTCTCTTCATTCTCTCTCTATTTCTCCTGTCTCTGTATTTATCCTCTCTCCTTTCTCTCTCTATTTATTCTCTCTCTTATTTCTCTCTCTCCTCTCTCTTGCTCCTCCCTCTCTATTTCTCCTCTCTCTCTCTCTCTCTCTCTCTCTCTCTCTCTCTCTCTCTTCAGGGAACTGATTGACACAGGGGTCCTTCCACAGAGACAGGTGTCTGTCTGATGTTTGGGTCTGTGATATGTGCCTCATTATTTGGTAGGCAAACAGATGCATTATTAACCAGCCACCGTGCCATGCCCGCCGTGCAAGTTGTCTAACTATCCTCTCTGTGTATTATCCCTGCTTGCTACCGTGTCTTCTCATTCATGTGTAAATTAGCCCGGTCATCAGGCGGCCATGACGTGATCGCAGGGGCTTTCAACCTAACAATCACCTTGAACAGAAGGGATATAGGTTACAGATGTTACACATCCTGAGTGGCGCAGCAGTCTAAGGCACTGCTTCTCAGTGTTAGAGGTGTCACTACAGACACCCTGGTTTGATTCCAGGCTGTCTCAGAACCGGCGGCAATTGGGAGCCTCATAGGGCAGCGCACAATTGGCCCAGCGCCATCTGGGTTTGGCCGGTGTAGGCTGTCATTGTAATTAAGAATTTGTTCTTAACTGGCTTGCCTAGTTAAATAAAATTACAGAATACAAATGTCTAGTGGTTGTAAGCCGGTGCTGGGTATCAATAAATTATTCAATGTTCCTTATCTTGAAAAATACAGTTACCGTATGACCACTTTCTGAATTGGTTTTTCATCAGCTCTGACGTATTTGTTGCTGATTATATTCAGATCTGTGACAGGTCTTAGCATTAACATGTGATTAAAGAATAAACATTTTGAGGTTTTATTCTTTTGGAGGGGAAGAGAAGAGCACAGGTGGTATCGCGCCTGTTGCTATGCAGACAAAGCTGTGGCCATTACTGCAGGGCCATGAAATGAACAGAGATCGTTTGGAGAGAAACATATGAAAGGAGGTTTTAAAGTTGATATAAAAGAGGTCATTAGGGCTAGCTATAAAGCCTGCCATTCAGCATGCATTTCCTTTTTAGCTTGCAGCAACATTATATATTACATTGAAGAGGAGGAGGAGGGGGGGGGGGTGTCTAAGCATAGTTTAAACCCCGAAGGAAGTGCCGATAGTTTTACCTGGAAGCACCTGAATATAAAGAATACAGCTGTGAAAGGATTATTGTCACCTAGAATCACACTTAGGCCAAATTTAGCCACAAATGGATAACCGAGGAACACTTGAGGAAATGAGTGGTAGACATTTTGTGTGAGGGATTTTAGTTGCCGTGACTACTTGTATTTACTGGACTATTGTGTATTGTTCAATAAAAATGTTAAATACAGGAGATGGTCAGTGTTTCTCTTGTGATTGTGACGCTTGAGTTGTTCTTCAGCGTCCCCCACGAGGAATGCATTTAAAGCAGGATGGAAGTCCTATCAGTCTTTTTGGATTCGTATAAGGAGACAATAGAACACAGCCTGGATGAAACTCTGAACAGCAGGCGGTGAAACGTGTATCCTTCTGCCAAGACGACTATCTCTCCCAAAATCAGAGAGATAGTGAACCAATCTGTGTGTCTGAAACTTTGGGACAACTACTGGCATCGGCTTGTCGTCATCGGACAAGCAGTCCGGTCCTCTAATGTTTAGAGGACTCTGTAGAGAACCCGGTGAAATACTATTAAAGTGGAGAACAACAGCCCCTCACATTCACATGTTGTGTGCTGATTCATGAGGTCCAATTGGTTTTTCAACAAAGAGAAATACACACAGCAGTAAATGGTCCAAATGTGTATAGTTACTTAAACCCTTTAGGGTAGGGGTCTCAAAGACCCTTTAGGGTAGGACCCTCAAATACCCTTTAGGGTAGTGGTCTACGAGACCCTTTAGGGTAGGACCCTCAAAGACCCTTTAGCTCAGGGGTCTCAAAGACCCTTTAGGGTAGGGGTCTCAAAGACCCTTTAGAGTAGGGGTCTACAAGACCCTTTAGGGTAGGGGTCTACAATACCCTTTAGGGTAGGACCCTCAAATACCCTTTAGGGTAGGACCCTCAAATACCCTTTAGGGTAGGGGTCTCAAAGACCCTTTAGGGTAGGACCCTCAAAGACCCTTTAGGGTAGGGGTCTCAAAGACCCTTTAGGGTAGGGGTCTACAAGACCCTTTAGGGTAGGGGTCTACAAGACCCTTTAGGGCAGGGGTCTCAAAGACCCTTTAGGGTAGGGGTCTACAATACCCTTTAGGGTAGGGGTCTCAAAGACCCTTTAGGGCAGGGGTCTCAAAGACCCTTTACGGTAGGGGTCTACAAGACCCTTTAGGGTAGGGGTCTCAAAGTCCACTAACAGCTCGTTATTTGAAGGCAATCCTGTGACTAACGGTAATTGTCAATGGGGTCAAACTTATTTCCACTGCATTTACTCTGTATGGTTTTCATGAAGATGTGAGTAGTTATTCACCGTTTTACACTATTGGTGATAACAAATTAATGATCTTGTTTCAGCTACCGTAGATAGATCAAACGTCAGGGAAGGAAATTATACGAAAAAATACTCCCTAAATATTGACGATTGAAGGTGAAGGCTATTAAATTCCAACATCGTTACAGTCGTAATGCTCTCTGGATGACAGCCCTCCAATCAACACCAGAGGAAATCAACACCAGAGGACATCGATATAGGACTGCTCTAATCGATTTACTGTTGTGTTTTTCTCTGTCAGGTTTGAAATGTTTAGGCACAGGGCATTTTGTTCAAGCCTGACTGACTAGGAATTACAGTTGTGTCTCTGCGGGGAGCATCTAAGCGTGTGTGTGTATGTGTGTGTGTGTGTGTGTGTGTTTGTGTGTGTGTGTGTTTAAGACTCCTCGCCAAACTTACAGTTTAATGAATAACTGAAATTACCATTCACTTAGAACAAGCTGAAGCCACAGATAATATGCCTCGGATGACTTTAATATGTAATTTAGACTGTAATGCATAAAGTATTGTTGTGCTGCGTGCTGTGAGGTCCCACATTGAAGTTTACGATCCTGCTGGGTGAGCGGCTAAAACATGAGCCCCAAGACAAAGCCTCAAAGGGTATTTAACAAGAAGCAAACCAGCCATCAAGAGACTAACTCTGAAACAAAGACGTCTTAAAACATGAAAAGGCTATATTAGCTCAGTGGGTGGTACCAGTGGTATCGTTATATTTATAGGGCCCACAAAGCACAATATGCTGCTGTCTATACATTCATAAAATCCCCCCCTCCCCTCCCCTCTACATAAACAGGTATTGATGGTGCTATTGGGGCAGACACATGGTGTTTTTATCATTTCACATCTTTGATATTTGTCGTAGATATCAAACACCCAATACAACCATGGTTCGCACTTATAAACGAGGGCTGCAGCCAGAAGATGTAGAGATGTGCACGTCAGCCAGGTGGCTAACTTTCATATCTCTGCTACATGACACTAACATCAAATACACTCATCCAGCCAGCTGGCTAACTTTCATATCTCTGCTACATGACGCTAACATCAAATACATCTCATCCAGCCAGCTGGCTAACTTTCATATCTCTGCTACATGACGCTAATATCAAATACATCTCATCCAGCCAGCTGGCTAACTTTCATATCTTTGCTACATGACGCTAATATCAAATACACTCATCCAGACAGCTGGCTAACTTTCATATCTCTGCTACATGACGCTAATATCAAATTCATCTCATCCAGCCAGATGGCTAACTTTCATATCTCTGCTACATGACGCTAATATCAAATACACTCATCCAGCCAGCTGGCTAACTTTCATATCTCTGCTACATGACGCTAATATCAAATACACTCATCCAGCCAGATGGCTAACTTTCATATCTCTGCTACATGACGCTAATATCAAATACACTCATCCAGCCAGCTGGCTAACTTTCATATCTCTGCTACATGACGCTAATATCAAATACACTCATCCAGCCAGATGGCTAACTTTCATATCTCTGCTACATGACGCTAATATCAAATACACTCATCCAGACAGCTGGCTAACTTTCATATCTCTGCTACATGACGCTAACATCAAATACACTCATCCAGCAACAATATGGTGTTTTGAAGTTATCATGGCTAGCAGCAGATCGCCGATATTGTACAAGCTTCCTGTGGAAAAAGATTTACCGTCGCTAGAATATACACAGAAATAATCCCTTATATCTTTGTGTATGCCTCTACGGATTCAAATAACTGGAACAACAAGAATCATTTTGAGAAATCAAGCCTTGAACAAACAAGCGAATGAGACACTACTATAAAAAGGGAAATCAATGGTCCCAAAATAGACCGTTTGAGTTAGTATGGGCTTAATCACAAGTTTATGGTGCGTTATACAATGCTGTCCAAATAGCTATGGAAAGGGAGGCGGTGAGTTGTAGGTTAGTTTCCAGGTCCATTCTACTCTTATAGCTGGCCTGTCATCTGTCTTAGTAACAGCAGGCCTCCCTGCTCTGCTGTGCTCTCAGCTGTTGGTCCCATTAGAACATTTAGGTCTCGTTATGGAAAAATGAATGGCCATATCAACCAGATGTGTACTAGGGGGGCAGGTAGACTAGCGGTTAGAGCGCTGGGCCAGCAACCTTTCAGTTGTTGGTTCGAGTAGCTGTGCCAACAAGGTGAAAAGTCTGTAGATATGCGCTTGACAAGGCACTTAACCCAAATTTGCAATGTACTATGATGGCTGACCCTCTAAAACAACCCATTTCACTTCACATGTATGTTACAATAAAACATATTTTGTACAGAAAGTGCACTCATAGTGTCTGGTATGTTCAGGGTAGGAACTGTATAGAACTAGTCAAGAATGATTCCCTAGACAGTTGCCAGCTGGGTTCCGCTTCCAATGCCAATTCGGTTGCCATCTTGGATTTTTTCATGAAGATTTCTTGGACATTACATTTTATAAGATTTCTTGAATAATAGGCTATACAAATCTCTTTATTTTGTGCCATTGACATGTTTGATAGGTGAATATAAAGTCACTAAAAGAGATCCTGCTGAGATAATCGACTTTGATCAATATTAGTTGAGAAATTATAATCTGCATAAGAATATTTTAGCATTCTTTTGAGGATAGCAGATCTCAGCCAATCCCATTGATCCACAGCTAAAGTCTGCCATCTTGCTGCTGTCATGACTGCTTGGCATACAACACATTGCACACCTGCATCATTATCAAAATACCAGACCTGGGTTCAAATATTATTTCAGTTATTTCAATTACTTTTTAATCCACTTCAATACATGTATTGCGGCAGGGTAGCCTAGTGGTTAGAGCATTGGATTAGTAACTGGAAGGTTGCAAGTTCAAACCCCTGAGCTGACAAGGTACAATTCTGTTGTTCTGCCCCTGAACAGGCAGTTAACCCACTGTTCCTAGGCCGTCATTGAAAATAAGAATTTGTTCTTAACCGACTTGCCTAGTTAAATAAATGTATTCAGTTGACTTTTATTTGAAATAACAAGTAGCTCAATATTGGAATGTATTTGGAAATACACTAGGAAGGCTCGAATACACTCCCATGAATTTAACCAAGGTATTTAAAGATAGTATTTGAAAAAATATTTGAAAATACTTTAAAATTAAATTTGTTCAACTTTTTTTTTTTTCTTTTTTTACAAATAACCAATCAAATACTGGAAATGTTTTTGCCTGTGTATTTGCAAATGCTCAAAAAAGTATTTAAATAGAAAATACTCAAATATACAGAACAAAAGTTTTTAAATATAAAATACTCAAACACACATGTACTTGACCCCCAGGTTTGGTCTCCACCTTTAGAAAACTATCATTCAAAGCCCCCTTCCAATCCGGCTGGGAACACGCGCAAAGCAATTTGAGCACCGCCTTCGCCTCATCCTGATACGTTCAAATAACCAATGAAGAAAACTCCAAAACCCAAACAAATGCTGCTCGTCATCACATACGTGTCATTCAGCCCCGACAGATTCTTCGGGCTACACGCACAATCTGCCCACGAGAGATAAGACATAAACATCGACAGTTTATGATACTATAGTTGCCTGAATGCATTTGCAACCCCAGGTAGCTGTTTAAAACGATGTTCTTATGTAAAAACAACCCATGAGCTTTTAAGCATCACGTAGCAACAGTCAAGTAAGTGGTTTTGGGTTCCAGACCACAGACCTTCTGAGGGTCTAATGCAAAGGTCAAAGTAAAGTATTCCAGTGTAGCCTAATAGGAACATAACGGAGATGGTATGTACACATACGATTTGTCATGACTTCCTCTGGATATCGAGCTGCGGGTTTCAGCAAGGAGAGGCTGGGACGCGGCCCCCGAAGGAAACCAACAACGACAAAATCCTAGGTGTACTTACCATCTCCGTTATGTTCCTATTGGGCTAAACTGTAACTACACCACACCAATTAATTTTGTTCTATTATCCGTTTCATTTATGGCCGTTATCTTTCACAATGTTTGTTTTAATTAGTTCCCCTTTGACCTACATCAGAGAACCAATGGCAATAAGACTGCATTGTAGAGGCCTATATTCCACATCTAGGCACCATTAGGTATAACGTCTACTTATATATTTGCTATCCCACACGCACACGCACGCACGCACACGCACAAACACGCACACACACACAAACACACACACACACCACCTCTGCAAATAGACCAGGCATTTACACAGCTTTACGTTCTACATGGTAAGATAATGAAGACCTGTTCCCTTTGTTCCTGTGTGATGGAGGGTTGTTTTTCTACAGCAGGCCCAAAACAATAACGCATTGTCTCTGCATTGCATAATTATTTAGCGAAGATAATTAGAGTTATTGAGTACTTATTTCACCACTCAAATCAAAATATAGCGGTTTTGAGAATGTCAGTATGCTATTGTCTTGTATTGATTTGTCTATGCTTTGATCTCACAATAATGAAACATGCAAAGTTGATAAAAATCAGTTTTCAATTTTGAAACCACAAGAGTTGAATGCGTGTTGGTGTGGGCTCCAGTGCTCTGTGAAGTGTAACATTGCATTCTGTTCAAGCGGCTGCTCGATCAGCACCATGGACAGCGTCAGTCAATAGTGCGCTACAGGTCTGAGGCCGTTTGCTGTACACTACTTTATTAATGACCGATTCTATCACGATTACTTTCCTGATGCCTTTTCGACCTTGCATGTCATTTGCAAGCCTAAACTGGTAGCCTATATAATAAAAGTGAATACATACGCGTATACAATGCAATATTATTTATTAGGCGGGACATCATATAATTGGGATTTTTCTGTTGTTATTTTCACAATGTACATGTGTGAGCAACGTCACTGGACACAATATCAGTTAAAGCTACGCAGATCCGAAATGTAGAACACACCATAATGTGAATATGTACTTTATAAATTAGATAAATATTTTTTTTTTTGTAAAAGAGTTTCTATAGACGTGTCCATTGGCTGAAATGTGTCGCTTTTTAAAAATCTTTTATATCATCTCTGGATAGTTAGGCAGCCTATATTTGCCTTCTTTTCAACATGTTCAGCATCCAAACGGAACACCATGAAAAGCACAAAACAAACAAAAAAAAGTCTTCCATTTTGTTCAGCATCCAAACGGAACACCATGAACAGCAAAAAACAAACACATTCTTCCATTCCTGCAACAACAACAAAACAAAAAAAGCCTTCGGCGTGAAAGCACTCTTCTTCTCCTGGACGTCCATAAGAATTCCATACAACTCACTTGACGGAAACGTTATTATTTAAGGCTACACAAACACAAAATAGAGAGAGCATTGGTAAATACACGTTAGTTCGGGAAGTTTTAAGCTTTTCGATTTATATAATATTATTCTCATCTGTTCAGCAGTCAGGGTACACAGAGGTAGACTGACTTGACAGTCTGTTGACAAAAGTTAGTTGACTCCCAAGCGATAAAATCCAAATAATCGACAAGTGGTAGGCCTATACATCACGGGCAGATCGATTCGATTATCCTTCCAGATAGGGTTTTAGTCGATGGATTTGGATGTACGAACTCCATGGAAACGTTAATGTTTGAATTGAATAGATACTGTAAAGTGTGTAGTGTGTACACATACGAATCTGTCTTCTTCCTCTGACAGTTCACTTCAAATAAAAGAGCAAATTTGTTGTTTTTTTAATCGTTCCTCAACCATGGAGGAGTCACGTTTGCGATTTCCGTGATCACATATTAAATTATAGTGGAAAGACAAGGAAGCCTGAGAACGTGGAATATTTCCATCCGCCCATGAGCGTGCCCCGTTCCAGCTTCAGATACACCCGGTCCTCGCGCTCCAACTGCAGAAGAACGCCGTTGCTGGCCGCCTCCCGAGTGACGTCCTGGTCACCGGCGAAAGCTGATATGATCGGGTAGTCGTTCTGCATCAGGTTGACCTGGGGTAACGGAAACAGCACAGATCATAATTCAGATCTGTTACATCGTAGGCCTACTCTGTTTACGCACCAAATAATGTACCCATTTGGGTAGGCTGCTCCACGACATACAACAACACACTAAAGTAGACTAATTAGGCCTACAATCAGAAAACTACAATCAGAAAACTACAATCAGAAAACGTTGCATAGAGATCATAGTGAAGCAAATGTGGACAATGTGTCTTACCTGTATGGTCTGTCTGTTGTAGACCTTGACCACATGAAAACCGAAGCTGTATATTCCCCTCCTTGGCGCCTGGAAGACACTCGCTTTCAGATCGAAATGGTTGCCGATGTTCACTAAAGCCTGAAACACAAAGTACGTCAACATGACGCACAATCAGCACCCAGAGTCAAAGAGTAACATACTGAGACGCGGCAAGGGTTAAACTAGCCAAATTATCAAGCACTTACACTTTGCATGTGGTGACCTTAAGGCGCAACGCACAATCAATTGGCCAACGCTGTTTGCCAACAGCTCACTGTTTTACAGTTGGACTATATATGTTTCTAATTGAAGACGATCAACGCAGATGTAAGATAATGGGGGGGGGGGGTGATTAACATAATACTGTCCATAGTATCCCAGCTCACCAGCGGGACGCAAAACAATACTCTACTTGATGTTTGGAGCATTCACAGCAGCAGTCATATCTATAGTAAACACCGCAGTGTCTGCGTCCCTCAAATAGATAGAAGGGACTAGATACAACAGCTGACGTCTTTTCAAATCAACTTGCAGCGAGCTGCAGCTTTTATGAATAGGCAATATGGGGCAAATTACGCAGGACGATCACAATGTTCCCATTATCATGTTCTGATCCCCAGAACTGCTCTCGAGCTATTTCATTAAAGAGACTCAAGGGAAATGTGCGCGTCTCCAAACGGACCAACGCAAACCACGACAAGTTATCATAACCTTTTACAGGGATACAATAATGTTGTAGCAGCTCCCGAAAAATATAAATTAAACAACTTGTTCTTAATCGCCACATTAATTATCTATCCAGATAGGGACAAGATTTGCATGCGCAAATTCCGGGGACTGCTGACCTGGTCAAAGTAGATGGTCATGGACGTGTTGCTCATGTCGGAGGGCTCGTGATTCGTCCCGCGCACCGCGGAGAAAGCTACCTTGGCGCCAGCCGACCGGACGGATATCCCGAGCGATGAAGTCACCCCGCCGTCCGAGGACGGGTTAGAGTCGCAGACCACCAGACACTTCCCCTCCAGTACGATGGGCTCCGTGTCGTTCTGACCGGCGACGCAGCGCACCACGCCGTATCCCATGAGAAGGCTGAGCGCCAGCATGGCACAGGGTCCCGGGCAGCGGGCTGGCACCACCATGTTCTGGTCGGAACTCTGATCCTTCCTGTAAACACTGATCCTGGCCGGCAGCTCCTTGGAGGTTTGATAGGACGTGATCACCTGGTCCAACCTTAGTCCTCTCTCTCGCTCTCTCTAACATGCACACTTTAACACACACACAACCTATGTTTCTCACACTCCCCTCCCTCCTGTGCGTTTCAGTTGATATTTGGCTGGTCTTCAGACAGCTGGTGTGGTGTTTCCTGGTGATTAAGAGACAAATAACAACGGATTTATGACAGAGACCATTAGGTGTTTAAAAGACAGACTACTACACTGAGTGCTAAAACATATTCAATGGGATCCAACTAGAACTAGATACAACTCGTGCGTAATACGCAAAGAGGGTATTTTGTAGGTGCGTCAACGATATGGTATTTAATTTAGGCTATATCATTCATATTAATTAATATTAGTCATAATTATCACTTCCCATGCACGTTAAATAATTGTGGAATTTGGAAATCCTAAAAACAATATATTTTATATGTCTTCCTCTCAAATTTAATTTGGCTACTCTTATACTAGCCTACTCTTTTCTAACACAAGCACCAAACACCATAGCCATCTGTTTCCCTGAAAAGGCGCCTTGACGTTACCTGTAGTATCCATAGCGCCTCTCTCTCACTCCGCATAGGAAGCAGCGCGCAGAGTGAACTGAGCAGTGAGCTCGCCTTCTATGCTGAAAATGGATCCCCCCTCGCTTCCCTTTCGAGGGCGACTCACGCCCATCCTTTATATTCAAGTACAGTAGAATGTCGACAGCACCGCGTACAATGACCCTCCACTCACTAGTAGGCTAGTATAATAAACACACGTCTGGATTAATGAGTTTGTTTACATAACCAGTTGAATGTTGTGAGATCATACATCACCGGACCTCACGGGACAGCAGAGTTCACGGCTGACTCCCAGTGTGCAGCCGCACTTTATTTCCCCCTGTCTTGTCGCGCGCTGATTAATCAGAGATGAAAGGGTAAGACAAGAGGATATCATTGCCTTTTGCGCTATTCCTATAATTGGTTATGCATGATGTCACTAATTTGAGCTCAAAGATGGCAATTTTACAGGAGCCACAGCGAAATACTTGTGCGACACCAAATGGTAGAAAGGCGATACTGTCCGCTGATCTTTTTTTTCTCACCACAGGTGCATGGTGAACGTGTCTTTGACTAACGAGGAGAATTGTCAAACTACCATGCTATCCTGTTTTGATTTACAATGCTTGTGTTTCTGATGCAAAATCAGAAGGTTAAAATTGAACAGCAACTTGCAGTCTCTCATTACCACTACGCTGTCATTAGCTATAGCAGTGGGGAAATTACATGAGTCTATATTGATTTGCGACCTTCCAATTCATAAACAGGGTATCTATGAATATTGATATTATGTCTATCTGATATTATAGATAATATTGCCTGGAGGGACGATTGGTCGGGATTCAGTTCTATTTGTGTGTCTTGTATAAAACATGTACAGCGAAGCAACATGTGATTTCAGTTCATTAATTTGGCTTAAAACGGTTAATGAATGATTATTATTTTATTTTTATTTAACCTTTATTTAACTAGGCAAGTCAGTTAAGAACTAATTCTTATTTACAATAACGGACAACACGTCAGAGTTTTTCCTGCCTCCGGTCACGTGGTTAGGTAAACCCTTGGCCCTAGGGGTGAGGGAATCCAAAGTGTTAATGGTGCGACATGTAGCCTAGTGGTTAGAGCGTTGGCCAGTAACCAAAAACGTTGCTAGATCGAATTCCTGAGCTGACAAGGTAAAAATCAGTCATTCTGCCACTGAACAAGACAGTTAACCCACTGTTCCTAGGGTGTCATTGTAAATAAGAGTTTGTTCTTAATTAACTGACTTGCCTTGATAAATAAAAAAGTATTATTATTATATATAATGTATACCTCACCTACCCCCAGCCCTACCCTCTCTTCCCAGCCCTACCCTCTCTTCCCAGCCCTACCCTCTCTTCCCAGCCCTACCCTCTCTCCCCAGCCCTACCCTCTCTTCCCAGCCCTACCCTCTCTCTTCCCAGCCCTACCCTCTCTTCCCAGCCCTACCCTCTCGTCCCAGCCCTACCCTCTCTCCCTAGCCCTACCCTCTCTCCCCATCCCTACCCTCTCTTCCCAGCCCTACCCTCTTTTCCCAGCCCTACCCTCTCTTCCCAGCCCTACCGTCTCTCCCCAGCCCTACCCTCTCTTCCCAGCCCTATCCTCTCTTCCCAGCCCTACCCTCTATTCCCAGTCCTACCCTCTCTTCCCAGCCCTACCCTCTCTTCCCAGCCGTACCCTCTCTTCCCAGCCCTGTCCAAGCATGTCATAGTACCTTTGAAGAACTCTGCAGAAGGGTCCCTATCATGGCTTCTTGTCTCCGATGGAACAAATGGGTTCTTCCTCAGAACTGCTGAAGCTTTACCTAACCTTCTCAAAGAGCTGTCACTCTACAGAGCTCTAAGATCAGCTAATTGGCCAGATAACATTTGAACGTCTTGGCCATGTTCTGTTGTAATCTCCACCCAACACAACCAAAAGAGGACTGGCCACCCCTCATAGCCGGGTTCCTCTCTAGGTTTCTTCCTAGGTTCTGGCCTTTCTAGGGAGTTTTTCCTATCCACCGTGCTTCTACACCTGCATTGCTTGCTGTTTGGGGTTTTAAGCTGGGTTTCTGTACAGCACTTTGTGACATCAGCTGATGTGAGAAGGGCTTTATAAATACATTTGATTGATTGATATATAACGCAAGGAGTTCAGATTCATATACTATGATACGTTTGATTACACCCCTCACCCTCAACCATCACCCTCCACCCGTCACCATCCACCCATCACCATCCACCAGTCACCCTCCACCCATCACCCTCCACCCATCACCTTCCACCCATCACCCTCCACCCGTCACCCTCCACCCATCACCATCCACCCATCACCATCCACCCATCACCCTCCACCCGTCACCCTCCACCCGTCACCCTCCACCCATCACCCTCCACCCATCACCCACCACCCATCACCATCCACCCGTCACCCTCCACCCATCACCATCCACCCATCACCCTCTAAACATCATCGTCCACCCATCACCCTCCACCCGTCCACCCCTCAGCCTCACCCTCAACCATCACCCTCCACCTGTCACCCTCCACCCATCACCCTCTAAACATCACCGTCCAACCATCACCCTCCACCCGTCCACCCCTCACCCTCAACCATCACCCTCAACCATCACCCTTCACCCATCACCGTCCACCCGTCACCCTCCACCCGTCACCCTCCACCCGTCACCATCCACCCGTCCACCCCTCACCCTCAACCCGTCACCCTCCACCCGTCACCCACCACCCATCACCGTCCACCCGTCACCCTCCACCCGTCACCATCCACCCATCACCCATCACCCATTTGTATTAAGCATATAACAGCTTGGAATGCTGTATGAAATCTGAAATATTTTGACGTCCTAACCAGCAACACACTGGAAGCCTTATCTGTTATTCCACATGCATGTTCCTGTATCTGTTATTCCACATGCATGTTCCTGTATCTGTTATTCCACATGCATGTTCCTGTATCTGTTATTACACATGCATGTTCCTGTATCTGTTATTCCACATGCATGTTCCTGTATCTGTTATTAAACATGCATGTTCCTGTATCTGTTATTAAACATGCATGTTCCTGTATCTGTTATTCCACATGCATGTTCCTGTATCTGTTATTCCACATGCATGTTCCTGTATCTGTTATTCCACATGCATGTTCCTGTATCTGTTATTCCACATGCATGTTCCTGTATCTGTTATTCCACATGCATGTTCCTGTATCTGTTATTCCACATGCATGTTCCTGTATCTGTTATTCCACATGCATGTTCCTGTATCTGTTATTTCACATGCATGTTCCTGTATCTGTTATTCCACATCCATGTTCCTGTATCTGTTATTCCACATGCATGTTCCTGTATCTGTTATTCCACATGCATGTTCCTGTATCTGTTATTCCACATGCATGTAACTGTTTACATACACAACATATACAGTTGAAGTCGGAAGTGTACATACACCTTAGCCAAATACATTTAAACTCAGTTTTTCACAATTTCTGACATTTAATCCAAGTAAAAAATTTCCCTGTTTTAGGTCAGTTCGGATCACCACTTCATTTTAAGAATGTGAAATGTCAGAATAATAGTAGAGAGAATGATTTATTTCAGCTTTTATTTCTTTCATCACATTCCCAGTGGGTCAGAAGTTAACATGCACTCAATAGGTATTTGGTAGCATTGCCTTTAAATTGTTTAACTTGGGTCAAACGTTTCGGGTAGCCTTCCACAAGCTTCCCACATTAAGTTGGGGGAATTTTGGCCCATTCCTCCTGACAGAGCTGGTGTATCTGAGTCAGGTTTGTAGGCCTCCTTGATCACACACACTTTTTCAGTTCTGCCCACTGAATTGTCTGTATGATTGAGGTCAGGGCTTTGTGATGGCCACTCCAATACATTAACTTTGTTGTCCTTAAGCCATTTTGCCACAACTTTGGAAGTATGCTTGGGGTCACTGTCCATTTGGAAGACCCATTTGCGACCAAGCTTTAACTTCCTGACCGATGTCTTGAGATGTTGCTTCAATATATCCACATACTTTTCCTCCTCATGAAGCCATCTATTTTGTGCTTTGCACCAGTCCCTCCTGCAGCAAAGCACCCCCACAACATGATGCTGCCACCCCTGTTGTTCACGGTTCGGATGGTGTTCTTCGACTTGCAAGCCTCCCCCTTTTTCCTCCAAACATAACCATGGTCATTATGGCCAAAAAGTTATATTTATTTTTAATCACACCAGAGGATATTTCTCCAAAAAATAACTTTCTTTGTCCCCATGTGCAGTTGCAAACCGTTGTCTGGATTTTTTATGGCCATTTTGGAGCAGTGGCTTCTTCCTTGCTGAGTGGCACTTTCAGGTTATGTCGATATAGGACTCGTTTTACTGTGGATATAGATGCTTTGTACCTGTTTCCTCTATCATCTTCACAAGGTCCTTTGCTGTTGTTTTTGGACTGATTTGCACTTTACGCACCAAAGTACGTTCATCTCTAGGAGACGGAACACGTTTCCTTCTTGAGTGGTATGACGGCTGCGTGGTCCCATGGTGTTTATACTTGTGTACTATTGTTTGTACAGATGGATGTGGTACCTTCAGGCATTTGGAAAAATCTACCAAGGATGAACCAGACTTGTGGAGGTCTACACATTTTTTTCTGAGGTCTTGGCTGATTTCTTTTGATTTTCCCATGATATCAAGCAAAGAGACACTGAGTTTGAAGGTAGGCCTTGAAATACATCCACAGGTACACCTCCAATTTACTCAAAGGATGTCAATTAGCCTATCAGAAGCTTCTACAACCATGACATAATTTTCTGGAATTTTTTTGTTGTGTTCATCTACATTGGAATAAAAACTATTTGTCCTTATGAAAACACAGAAGGACATTTTTAACACTCACCAGTGATCCAAGTCACATCAGGAAGTGACCCACTGGCCTTGCAGTTGTAAAACACCAGACATTATTATAAACGTGTAACTAGACATATCTTAATTACGGCTACCCAACATGCACTCCTCTATCCCTTGCCTTTTCCCCCTCTTACCTCCTTCCCACTTCATTTGACAAACATCCCACTGTCAGTGCTGAGTGACAACCGAAGCAGACAGCCCAGGGCTGTTCGACCCGCAGGCCTGCAGAAGGAAGAGTTAGCGCTACATACATTAAATGTCAAGAAGAAGAGCGGGCATGGGGTCATGGGGGGGTCACGGGGCCTAGTATTACCATTACCAGAGGCTGCCTCGGCCCTGAGAGAGGCCAGCAGTGGCACACGGCTATTTAATCAGGCGAAGGAACTGGCAGTAGGGAGGACGTAACTGCCCACCCTTCGCAGTGCGCTGCCGTGTCTCTCTAAGAGCACAGACATTTGCTCTAATGAAAAGAGACTTATCGTCAGTGCTGCTGGTGGTGGCTGGCTGCCGTTGTTGATCTACGGTCGTCATTTAGAACACAGTTGGCTTGGTAAATAGTAGTATTAGAGAGATTAGAAACATGGTGTTAATGGAGAAATTTCCCCTGGTGGACTGTTTAATTTGCCATGATGTGATGAGCTAGGCTTTGATTAAGCAATCAGGGTTGCGATAGTTATGATGTGTCGAAGATGAATTGATGTTTATTTGATCATTCCTCTATTCCCCGTGGCTGTAGTTGGATGTAGAGCAGATAAGACCAATCCCCACTCTGCCATATTCTCCAAAGAGCCCAAATACCTTGTACGATGTATTAGAAGGAACATGGCGTTTGTATGGTGTATTAGAAGGAACATGGTGTTTGTATGGTGTATTAGAAGGAACATGGTGGTTGTATGGTGTATTAGAAGGAACATGGTGTTTGTACTGTGTATTAGAAGGAACATGGTGTTTGTACTGTGTATTAGAAGGAACATGGTGGTTGTATGGTGTATTAGAAGGAATATGGTGGTTGTACTGTGTATTAGAAGGAACATGGTGGTTGTATGGTGTATTAGAAGGAACATGGTGGTTGTACTGTGTATTAGAAGGAACATGGTGGTTGTATGGTGTATTAGAAGGAACATGGTGGTTGTACCGTGTATTAGAAGTAACATGGTGGTTGTATGGTGTATTAGAAGGAACATGGTGGTTGTATGGTGTATTAGAAGGAACATGGTGGTTGTACTGTGTATTAGAAGGAACATGGTGTTTGTACTGTGTATTAGAAGGAACATGGTGGTTGTATGGTGTATTAGAAGGAACATGGTGGTTGTACTGTGTATTAGAAGGAACATGGTGGTTGTATGGTGTATTAGAAGGAACATGGTGGTTGTATGGTGTTACCTTCCCCAGATTATGTGTTGTAGTTTGTGTATTTGCATGTGTTTTATTTCAGGAAATGGCTTCCTGAAATCCCTCAAGCAGCTGATTGGTCGACTCCAGGGCTAATTGGAGAGCTGACCCCGCCCCCTCGTCAAGACACAGCTGTCTCCAATTACACATTCATTCTGAAGCTATATAAAAGCCAGTGTTCTGTTCAGGAGAGAGAAATTTGGAGGTAGGGATTGCTGATAGAGATTTTGCTGAGGTCATTGCAGAGCGAATGTTTGTGATAGAGAGATTTGCTTGGAGGTCATTGCAGAGAGATTTTGCTAAAGGTTGATTTTGATGGGAGTTCATTGCTGGGAAGTTGGTATGTTTTGTGAGTTTGTTGCTCAGCTTATTTGATGTACTTTGTTTCTTAGTTTGTTTGAAATTGTTTAATATTTTGTTTCATTTGTTCCCAGGGGAGAAGGGGAAGGCACCTTGGGAGTGTTTAGGCAAGAGGCCTAAACACTTCCACTAGGTAAGACCTGGGCAGACCACCCCCTGTATTTTGGTTAGGGCACCAGGTGGTGCTAAATTAGGTAAGTAGTGGGTAGGCAGGTAAGATAGAGGGGGCTTTGAGATTTATTTTCTTTGCTTTGGTTCCGTCCAGCCCCTTTTCCCCATATTACCGTGTAAAGGAATAAAGTCCTTGTAAACGGTACCACATTCTGCCTGTTGTCATCCTTACTCGCACCTACAGTCCATAACTTTTTCACTTCACGGAGAGTTTAGTTGTAGCAGGGTGTTGCGTTCCCTCTTCATAGAGGCGTGCGTAACATATGGTGTATTAGAGGGAACATGGTGTTTGTGCGGTGTATTAGAAGGAACATGGCGGTTGTATGGTGTATTAGAGGGAACATGGTGTATATGAGCCCAAGATGGTCAAAGATCTTCAATATGAACCTAGACCTCCATCTTAGCAAGTGCAGCAGGAGGCAAGTAACATTCCTTTCCCAGGTGTCCTCCACTGTAGTTTGACCTTTGACAGCCAACCTCTCTGTTGACTGCTATTGCTAACCTGGAGCACTGGGGTTTGCTTACATTTTAAAAGTTAACTGAATATCCAATAGGGTTATCTCGCCCACCACCCCCAGCCCCATACTCACTCTAATATCTGTAGGAATCCCATTAAAACTATATCAACCTAGGCGCTTGCAAGCATTGTTCTCCAGCTGTTTTCTCTCCCTCTCCTCTTCTCACTCCCTCTCTCCTCCCTGACCCCTTTTTTCAGATCTTTCCTTTGATTGTGTACTCACAGTGAATGGCTGAGTTGGAGACAGCTGCAGGTTGTTTACACTACACACAAACTCTCAATCTCATGTTAACCTAGCTCTGTCTGTGTGTGTGGTCAGCCACCAAGCATCTATTCTCTGTAATTGTTTCAATATAATTGATAAGACTTCAGCAACACCATACACAGTGCCAGTCATACGTTTGGACACACCTACTCATTAACAGGCAGTTAGAAAAGCCAAGGCTAGCTTTTTCAAGCAGAAATTTGCTTCCTGCAACACTAACTCAAAAACGTTCTGGGACACTAAAGTCCATGGAGAATAAGAACACCTCCTCCCAGCTGCCCACTGCACTGAAGATAGGAAACACTGATAAATCCACCATAATTGAGAATTTCAATAAGCATTTTTCTACGGCTGGCCATGCTTTCCACCTGGCTACTCCTACCCCGGTCAACAGCACTGCACCCCCCACAGCAACTCGCCCAAGCCTTCCCCATTTGTCCTTCTCCCAAATCCGTTCAGCTGATGTTCTGAAAGAGCTGCAAAATCTGGACCCCTACAAATCAGCCGGGCTAGACAATCTGGACCCTTTCTTTCTAAAATGATCTGCCAAAATTGTTCCCACCCCTATTACTAGCCTGTTCAACCTCTTTCGTGTCGTCTGAGATTCCCAAAGATTGGAAAGCAGCTGTGGTCATCCCCCTCTTCAAAGGGGTGGACACTCTTGACCCAAACTGCTACAGACCTATATCTATCCTACCATGCCTTTCTAAGGTCTTCGAAAGCCAAGTCAACAAACAGATTACCGACCATTTCGAATCTCACCATACCTTCTCTGCTATGCAATCTGGTTTCAGAGCTGGTCATGGGTGCACCTCAGCCACGCTCAAGGTCCTAAACGATATCTTAACCGCCATCGATAAGAAACATTACTGTGCAGCCGTATTCATTGATCTGGCCAAGGCTTTCGACTCTGTCAATCACCACATCCTCATCGGCAGACTCGACAGCCTTGGTTTCTCAAATGATTGCCTCGCCTGGTTCACCAACTACTTCTCTGATAGAGTTCAGTGTGTCAATTCGGAGGGTCTGCTGTCCGGACCTCTGGCAGTCTCTATGGGGGTGCCACAGGGTTCAATTCTTGGACCGACTCTCTTCTCTGTATACATCAATGAGGTCGCTCTTGCTGCTGGTGAGTCTCGGATCCACCTCTATGCAGACGACACCATTCTGTATACTTCTGGCCCTTCTTTGAACACTGTGTTAATTAACAACCCTCCAGGCAAGCTTCAATGCCATTCAACTCTCCTTCCGTGGCCTCCAATTGCTCTTAAATACAAGTAAAACTAAATGCATGCTCTTCAACCGATCTCTACCTGCACCTACCCGCCTGTCCAACATCACTACTCTGGACGGCTCTGACTTAGAATACGTGGACAACTACAAATACTTAGTTGTCTGGTTAGACTGTAAACTCTCCTTCCAGACCCATATCAAACATCTCCAATCCAAAGTTAAATCTAGAATTGGCTTCCTATTTCACAACAAAGCATCCTTCACTCATGCTGCCAAACATACCCTTGTAAAACTGACCATCCTACCAATCCTCGACTTTGGCGATGTAATTTACAAAATAGCCTCCAATACCCTACTCAACAAATTGGATGCAGTCTATCACAGTTCAATCCGTTTTGTCACCAAAGCCCCATATACTACCCACCATTGGGACCTGTACGCTCTCGTTGGCTGGCCCTCGCTTCATACTCGTCGCCAAACCCACTGGCTCCATGTCATCTACAAGACCCTGCTAGGTAAAGTCCCCCCTTATCTCAGCTCGCTGGTCACCATAGCATCTCCCACCTGTAGCACACGCTCCAGCAGGTATATCTCTCTAGTCACCCCCAAAACCAATTCTTTCTTTGGCCGCCTCTCCTTCCAGTTCTCTGCTGCCAATGACAGGAACAAACTACAAAAATCTCTGAAACTGGAAACACTTATCTCCCTCACTAGCTTTAAGCACCAACTGTCAGAGCAGCTCACAGATTACTGCACCGGTACGTAGCCCACCTATAATTTAGCCCAAACAACTACCTCTTTCCCTACTGTATTTTATTTATTTATTTATTTATTTTGCTCCTTTGCACCCCATTATTTTTATTTCTACTTTGCACATTCTTCCATTGTAAATCTACCATTCCAGTGTTTTACTTGCTATATTGTATTTACTTTGCCACCATGGCCTTTTTTTGCCTTTACCTCCTTCCCACCTCATTTGCTCACATCGTATATAGACTTGTTTATACTGTATTATTGACTGTATGTTTGTTTTACTCCATGTGTAACTCTATGTTGTTGTATGTGACAAACTGCTTTGCTTTATCTTGACCAGGTTGCAGTTGTAAATGAGAACTTGTTCTCAACTTGCCTACCTGGTTAAATAAAGGTGTTCTCAACTAGCCTAACCTGGTTAAATAAAGGTGTTCTCAACTAGCCTACCTGGTTAAATAAAGGTGTTCTCAACTAGCCTAACCTGGTTAAATAAAGGTGTTCTCAACTAGCCTACCTGGTTAAATAAACGTGTTCTCAACTAGCCTACCTGGTTAAATAAAGGTGTTCTCAACTAGCCTAACCTGGTTAAATAAAGGTGTTCTCAACTAGCCTACCTGGTTAAATAAAGGTGTTCTCAACTGGCCTTCCTGGTTAAATAAAGGTGTTCTCAACTAGCCTACCTGGTTAAATAAAGGTGTTCTCAACTAGCCTACCTGGTTAAATAAAGGTGTTCTCAACTGGCCTACCTGGTTAAATAAAGGTGTTCTCAACTGGCCTACCTGGTTAAATAAAGGTGTTCTCAACTAGCCTACCTGGTTAAATAAAGGTGTTCTCAACTAGCCTACCTGGTTAAATAAAGGTGTTCTCAACTAGCCTAACCTGGTTAAATAAAGGTGTTCTCAACTAGCCTACCTGGTTAAATAAAGGTGTTCTCAACTGGCCTACCTGGTTAAATAAAGGTGTTCTCAACTAGCCTACCTGGTTAAATAAAGGTGAAATAAATATATATAAAAAAATTCAAGTGTTTTTCTTAATGTTTTAATATTTTCTACATTGTAGAATAAATAAAAAAACATAACTATGAAATAATACAGCTGAAGTTGGAAGTTTAAATACACTTAGATTGGAGACATTAATAAAACTTGTTTTTCAACCATTACTCAAATTATTTGTTAACAAACTATAGTTTTGGCAAGTCGGTTAGGACATCTACTTTGTGCATGACACAATACATTTTTCCAACAATTGTTTACAGACAGATTATTTCACTTATAATTCATTATTTCACAATTCTGGTGGGTCAGAAGTTTACATACACTAAGTTGACTGTGCCTTTAAACAGCTTGGAAAATTCCAGAAAATGATGTCATGGCTTTAGAAGTTTCTGATAGGTTAATTGACATGATTTGAGTCAATTGGAGGTGTTCCTGTGGATGTATTTCAAGACCTACCTTCAAACTCAGTGCCTCTTTGCTTGACATCATGGGAAAATGAAAATAAAACAGCCAAGACCTAAGAAAAAAAATTGTAGACCTCCACAAGTCTGTTTCATCCTTGGGAGCATTTTCCAGTCTGTTTCATCATTGGAAGCAATTTGCGAAAAGTTCAAATCAGACTAAAAAAACAGACTACGGTTTGCAACTGCACATGGAGAAATGTCCTCTGGTCTGATGAAACAAAAATAGAACTGTTTGGAAAAATGACCATCGATATATTTGGAGGAAAAAGGGGGAGGCTTGCAAGCCGAAGAACACCATCCCAACTGTGAAGCATGGGGGTGGCAGCATCATGTTGTAGGGGTGCTTTGCTGCAGGAAGGACTGGAAGTACAATTATGTGGATATATTGAAGCAACATCTCAAGACATCAGTAAGGAAGTTAAAGCATGGTCGCAAATGGGTCTTCCAAATGGACAATGACCTAAAGCATACTTTTAAAGTTGTGGCAAAATGGCCTAAAGACAACAAAGTCAAGGTATTGGAGTGGCCATCACAAAGCCTGACCTCAATCCTATAGAAAATGTGTTGGCAGCACTGAAAAAGTGTGTCATGACATTTACCAATAAGTGTTAAACAAATCAACATTTATTTTAGATTTTTCAAAGTAGCCCCCCTTTGCCTTGATGACAGCTTTGCACACTCTAGGACTTCTCTCAACCAGCTTCACCTGGAATGCATAATTGTGGAGGCTAGGTCATCTAATGCAGCACTCCATCACTCTCCTTGTTGGTCAAATAGCCTGTACACAGGCTGGTGTGTTGTGTCATTGTCCTGTTGATTAACACATGACAGTTCCACTAAGCACAGGCAGATGGGAGTGTGTTTCACTGCAGAATGCTGTCGTAGCCATCCTGATTATGTGTGCCTTGAATTCTAAATATATCAGGGTCACCAGCAAAGCACCCCCACACCATCACATCTCCTCCTCTATGATTCACGGTGGGAACCACACATGTAGATATCCTTCATTCACCTACTCTGCATCTCACAAAGACAAGGCGGTTGGAACCAAAAATCTCAAATCTCAAAAGGACAGATTTCCACCAGTACAATGTCCATTGCTCATGTTTCTTGGCCCAAGCATGTCTCTTCTTCTTATTGGTGTCCTGTAGTAGTTGTTTCTTTGCAGCAATTCAACAATGAAGGTCTGATTCACGTAGTCTCCTCTGAACAGTTGATGTTGAGATGTGTCTGTTACTTGAACTCTGTGAAGCATTTATTTGGACTGCAATCTGAGGTGCAGTTAACACTAATGAACCTATCCTCTGCAGCAGAGGTAACTCTGTGTCTTCCTTTCCTGCGGTGGTCCTGATGAGAGCCAGTTTCATCATAGCGCTTGATGGTTTTTGCGACTGCACTTGAAGCAACTTTGAAAGTTCTTGAAATGTTCCGGATTGACTGACCTTCATGTCTTAAAGTAATGATGGACTGTTGATTCTCTTTGCTTATTTGAGCTATTCTTGCCATAATATGGTATTTTACCGTACAGGGCTATCATTTGTATGTCACCCCTACCATGTCACAACACAACTGATCGGCCTAAACGCATTAAGAAGGAAAGCAATTCCACAAATTAACTTTTAACAAGGCACACCTGTTAATTGAAATGCATTCCAGGTGACTACCGCATGAAGCTGGTTGAGAGAATGCCAAGAGTGTGCAAAGCTGTCATCAAGGCAAAGGGTGGCGACTTTGAAGAATTTAAATTATAAAATATACTGTATTTTGATGTGTTTAACACTTTTTTGGTTAATACATGATTCCATATGTGTTATTTCATAGTTTTGATGTCTTCACTATTATTCTACAATGTAGAAAATAGTAAAAATAATAAAAATCCCTAGAATAAGTTGGTGTGTCCAAACTTTTGACTGGTTCTGTAGCTCATCAAGACCATTGGAAAAACTGACCTTGAACCAACTTTGTCTGGGGGTCAAGAAATTCCAAACCTATAGGAGGCAGTGTTGAGTAGGGAGTCTTCAAAACCTAATAACTTGAGTCCTGCAGCCCATCTACGGTAAGCATGGCTACTAGAGTGATTGAATGCATGCACTGTGAAACGAGGGTTGAGGATGTACAGGCATTAAGGACTCCAGACGTTCTAAAATAACCCCCTGAGCACTCAAAGGAAGGCAGAGCTTGGACAGAATGTCCAGCCCTATGTTCCCTTCGACCTATGTTCCCTCCGTCCTATGTTCCCTCTGACCTATGTACCCTCAGACCTATGTTCCCTCAGACCTATGTTCCCTCAGACCTATGTTCCCTCCGACCTATGTTCCCTCAGACCTATGTTCCTTCAGACCTATGTTCCCTCCGACCTATGTTCCCTCCGACCTATGTTCCCTCCGACCTATGTTCCCTCACACCTATGTTCCTTAGCTCTATGTTCCCTCAGACCTATGTTCCCTCAGACCTATGTTCCCTCAGACTTATGTTCCTTAGCTCTATGTTCCCTCAGACCTATGTTCACTCACACCTATGTTCCCTCAGCCTTATGTTCCATCAACCCTGTGTTGACTGAGTGGGCAGAGTGAACATAGGGCTGAGGGATCATAGGGCTGAGGGAACATAGGTCTGAGGGAACATAGGTCTGAGGGAACATAGGTAGGAGGGAACATAGGTCTGAGGGAACATAGAGCTGAGGGAACATAGGGCTGAGGGAACAGAACATAGGGCTAAGGGAACATAGGGTTGAGCGAACATAGACATGGTCCCGTTACAGAGAGACTTCTTTGTTGACTTTTTTGTTAGTTTGCTTGCTTGCTACTTGTGGTGCATTATGCTTAGTTCATGTCCAGCTAGCTAGATGCTTGGCTACCAACAATACAAAACACGTTTCACTACCACAGAAGAAGGCCTCTGTACCCAGCCAGCCAGCAAGGGTACCAACAAAGTTATTCACCTCTCTGGTACCAAGGTCTGGACATGTTGCCACTTGCTGTGGTGCTGGCAATCTACCCAAATGCCAGGATAAAACTCTAGGGTTGGATGATGTACCCACTTTGTACCCTAATTTTTGAACAGCAACATGGGCTATATCAGCATTGTATCAAAACCTTTTTAGAGTAGCTACTTTGAAACCTAAATCACACGTAACAGGGTGGAGGTGTCTCGTGAATTAACGGTAATCATCATGTGATTTAGAAATGTGAGCTTATTGGTCCATTTGAAGTAATTGTTTTCATGATCTGATTGGTTTCAGGAATGACGATAATGCACCTCCACCTGTTCTCTACAAAAAGGCTGGTCCATTTCCTGTTCTGTTATCTACAAAAAGGCTGGTCCATTTCCTGTTCTGTTATCTACAAAAAGGCTGGTCCATTTCCTGTTCTGTTATCTACAAAAAGGCTGGTCCATTTCCTGTTCTGTTATCTACAAAAAGGCTGGTCCATTTCCTGTTCTGTTCTCTACAAAAAGGCTGGTCCATTTCCTGTTCTGTTATCTACAAAAAGGTTGGTCCATTTCCTGTTCTGTTATCTACAAAAAGGCTGGTCCATTTCCTGTTCTGTTCTCTACAAAAAGGCTGGTCCATTTCCTGTTCTGTTATCTACAAAAAGGCTGGTCCATTTCCTGTTCTGTTCTCTACAAAAAGTCTGGTCCATTTCCTGTTCCCGTTCTCTACAAAAAGTCTGGTCCATTTCCTGTTCTGTTATCTACAAAAAGGCTGGTCCATTTCCTGTTCTGTTATCTACAAAAATGCTGGTCCATTTACTGTTCTGTTCTCTACAAAAAGGCTGGTCCATTTCCTGTTCTGTTCTCTACAAAAAGTCTGGTCCATTTCCTGTTCCCGTTCTCTACAAAAAGTCTGGTCCATTTCCTGTTCTGTTCTCTACAAAAAGGTTGGTCCATTTCCTGTTCTGTTATCTACAAAAAGGTTGGTCCATTTCCTGTTCTGTTCTCTGCAAAAAGGTTGGTCCATTTCCTGTTCTGTTCTCTACAAAAAGGTTGGTCCATTTACTGTTCTGTTCTCTACAAAAAGGTTGGTCCATTTCCTGTTCTGTTCTCTACAAAAAGGTTGGTCCATTTCCTGTTCTGTTCTCTACAAAAAGGCTGGTCCATTTACTGTTCTGTTCTCTACAAAAAGGTTGGTCCATTTCCTGTTCTGTTATCTACAAAAAGGTTGGTCCATTTCCTGTTCTGTTATCTACAAAAAGGCTGGTCCATTTCCTGTTCTGTTATCTACAAAAAGGTTGGTCCATTTCCTGTTCTGTTATCTACAAAAAGGTTGGTCCATTTCCTGTTCTGTTATCTACAAAAAGGCTAGTCCATTTCCTGTTCTGTTATCTACAAAAAGGCTGGTCCATTTACTGTTCTGTTCTCTACAAAAAGGTTGGTCCATTTCCTGTTCTGTTATCTACAAAAAGGTTGGTCCATTTCCTGTTCTGTTCTCTACAAAAAGGTTGGTCCATTTCCTGTTCTGTTCTCTACAAAAAGGTTGGTCCATTTACTGTTCTGTTCTCTACAAAAAGGTTGGTCCATTTCCTGTTCTGTTCTCTACAAAAAGGTTGGTCCATTTCCTGTTCTGTTCTCTACAAAAAGGCTGGTCCATTTACTGTTCTGTTCTCTACAAAAAGGTTGGTCCATTTCCTGTTCTGTTATCTACAAAAAGGTTGGTCCATTTCCTGTTCTGTTATCTACAAAAAGGCTGGTCCATTTCCTGTTCTGTTATCTACAAAAAGGTTGGTCCATTTCCTGTTCTGTTATCTACAAAAAGGTTGGTCCATTTCCTGTTCTGTTATCTACAAAAAGGCTGGTCCATTTCCTGTTCTGTTATCTACAAAAAGGCTGGTCCATT
>NC_092161.1:10710156-10727656 GCF_045791955.1 Oncorhynchus clarkii lewisi
CCAATGCCGTCAAGTGAGTTTGCTTCCTCATCATGTATGTATTGTTCCCTCCATCCTCTAACAGCAGCCTCTCTCTCTCTCTCTCTCTCTCTCTCTCCCTGTCTCGTTCTCTCTATGTCTCCCCCCCTCTCTCTCTCATAAAAACTCCACTGATCCATCCTTCTAGCAATCTCAAATCATGTCATATTTGGGAGGTGCTGATCCTGTTGAGTGAGAAGAGCTTTTGTCTTTTATCTGCCGTCTAACCATTGTCCCCTCCACCCTCTCCCCTCAGGCCTCTCCCCTCAGGCCTCTCCCATCCACCCTCTCCCCTCAGGCCTCTCCCCTCAGGCCTCTCCCCTCAGGCCTCTCCCCTCAGGCCAGGCTGGCAGTCTCTTATGGCTTAGTTGGACATGTGAACCATCTCTAGGAGCAGCCAGGTCATTGGTGGAGACAGCAGTATCTCCAAAAGCAGCCAGGTCATTGGTGGAGACAACAGCATCTCTAAAAGCAGCCAGGTCATTGGTGGAGACAGAATGGTCAACTTGCTACTTATGTCGACTGGCATCATCATCGGCATATGGATAGTAGGTCTACAATTACAGAATGTACTGATGATGAGTTGATCTGTTCCTGATGAGGGGGTAGGGGAGGGAGGGACATGTAAGAGGAAGGGAGGGAGGAGGAGGAGGGGGAGGGAGCAGGGGGAGGGAGCAGAAGGGGAGGGGGGGAGGGGGATGAAAACTAAGCTGAAAATGTGTGTATTGGTCTATTCTCCAATGATGATGAGGAGGAGGAAGAGGATGATAATGTGTGTATTGGTCTATTCCCCAATGATGATGAGGAGGAGGAGGGGGGAGGAGGAGGAGGACGGTAAATGAGGCTGATAATTTGTGTATTGGTCTATTCCCCAATGATGATGAGGAGGAGGAAGAGGAGGAGGCAGAGGGAAGAGGAGGAGCCAAAGGCGAAGGGAGGAGGATGAGGGAGGAGGATGAGTAGGGGGAGGGAGGAGGAGGAGGAAGAGGATGACAATGAGGGTCATAATGAGGGTATTGGTATATCCCCGAGGAGTTGGAGGAGTGGAAGGGGACATCCCTACCCCTAACCTCAACCCCTATACTTACACTTACACTTACCCTAACCATAACGCTTATCTACCCCTAAACTTAACCCCTACACTAACTACCCCTAACCTTAACACCTATACTTACCATAACTCTTACCTACACCTAACCTTAACACCTATACTTACCATAACTCTTACCTACACCTAACCCTAACCCCTATACTTACCTTAACTCTTACCTACACCTAACCCCTATACTCCCTTACCTACCCCTAAACTTAACCCCTATACTTACCATAACCCTTACCTTCCCCTAAACTTAACCCCGACACTTACCTACACTTACCATAACTCTTACCTACCCCTAACCTTAACCCCTACACTTACCGTAACCATTACCTACCCCTAACCTAAACCCCTACACTTACCATAACCCTTACTTACGCCTAACCTTAATACCTACACTTACCATAACTCGAACCTATCCCTAACCCCCGACACTTACACTTACCCTAACCTTAACCCTTACACTTACCATCAATCTTACCTTCCCCTTAACCTAAACCCCTACACGTACACGTACACTTACCCTAACCATAACCCTTACCTACCCCTACACTTAACCTCTACACCTATCATAACCCTTACCTACCCCTAATCTTAACCCCTACACTTACCCTTACCATAACCCTTACCTACCCCTAACCTTAACCCTTACACTTACCATCAATCTTACCTTCCCCTTAACCTAAACCCCTACACGTACACTTACCCTAACCATAACCCTTACCTACCCCTACACTTAACCTCTACACCTACCATAACCCTTACCTACCCCTAATCTTACCCCTACACTTACCCTAACCATAACCCCTACGTAACCTTAACCCCTACACTTACACTAACCATAACCCTTACCTTCCCCTAATCTTACCCCTACACTTACCCTAACCATAACCCCTACGTAACCTTAACCCCTACACCTACATTAACCATAACCCTTACCTTCCCCTAATCTTACCCCTAAACTTACCCTAACCATAACCCCTATGTAACCCTAACCTTAACCCCTACACCTACATTAACCATAACCCTTACCTTCCCCTAATCTTACCCCTACACTTACCCTAACCATAACCCCTACGTAACCTTAACCCCTACACCTACATTAACCATAACCCTTACCTACCCCTAATCTTACCCCTACACTTACCCTAACCATAACCCCTACGTAACCTTAACCCCTACACCTACATTAACCATAACCCTTACCTTCCCCTAATCTTACCCCTAAACTTACCCTAACCATAACCCCTATGTAACCCTAACCTTAACCCCTACACCTACATTAACCATAACCCTTACCTTCCCCTAATCTTACCCCTACACTTACCCTAACCATAACCCCTACGTAACCTTAACCCCTACACTTACACTAACCATAACCCTTACCTTCCCCTAATCTTACCCCTACACTTACCCTAACCATAACCCCTACGTAACCTTAACCCCTACACTTACACTAACCATAACCCTTGCCTTCCCCTAATCTTAACCCCGACACTTACCCTAACCATAACCCCTACGTAACCTTAACCCCTACACCTACATTAACCATAACCCTTACCTTCCCCTAATCTTAACCCCTACACTTACACTAACCATAACCCTTACCTTCCCCTAATCTTAACCCCTACACTTACCCTAACCGTAACCCTAACCTTAACCATTTTACATTTCAACTTCAATAGAGTATGGATGTCCCAAGGAACCAAGATAGCACAGACCATTTGTTATGCAGCACCCGCCGCCCCGCCCCAGCCCAGTCCCGCCCCGCCCCAGCCCAGTCCCGCCCCGCCCCAGCCCAGTCACACCCCGCCCCAGCCCAGTCCCGCCCCAGCCCAGTCCCACCCCGCCCCAGCCCAGTCCCACCCCGCCCCAGCCCAGTCCCACCCCGCCCCACCCTGCCCCAGCCCAGTCCCACCCCGCCCCAGCCCAGTCCCGCCCTGCCCCAGCCCAGTCCCACCCCGCCCCAGCCCAGTCCCACCCCGCCCCAGCCCAGTCCCACCCCGCCCCAGCCCAGTCCCGCCCCAGCCCAGTCCCACCCCGCCCCAGCCCAGTCCCGCCCCGCCCCAGCCCAGTCCCGCCCCGCCCCAGCCCAGTCCCGCCCCGCCCCAGCCCAGTCCCACCCCGCCCCACCCTGCCCCAGCCCAATCCCGCCCCGCCCCAGCCCAGTCCCACCCCGCTCCAGCCCAGTCCCACCCCGCCCCAGCCCAGTCCCGCCCTGCCCCAGCCCAGTCCCGCCCTGCCCCAGCCCAGTCCCGCCCCGCCCCAGCCCAGTCCCGCCCCGCCCCAGCCCAGTCCCGCCCTGCCCCAGCCCAGTCCCGCCCCGCCCCAGCCCAGTCCCGCCCCGCATCAGCCCAGTCCCGCCCCGCCCCAGCCCAGTCCCGCCCCGCCCCAGCCCAGTCCCGCCCTGCCCTTGTCCAGGCCAGCCACAGTCCTCTCTCTATATTCACCTTCTCCGTGTCTTTATTACCAACAGATGGCCCACTGGCTGTTTCAAGGTGTCTTTAAAGACGTCATGACCAGATGTCCCGCAATATGACTAAGGGCCATTTGTTGTTCCACTTCCTACCCAGAATGATACATTATTCATATTTATTATAGCACTTGTGTTTTTTTTGACGTTTTGGCATTTCCCATCGTAAAGTCTATAATAGGTTCACCACTTTCAAACTCATCAAGGTTAAATATAGTTCTATTATATAACATTCATAAACCAATTTGAGTTCAGTCTTCATAATATCCTTGTGATGAGGTGTGCCAACTGCACACGATCTCTAAGTTGGTGCTGTGGGTTGATGTGACTGAGCCATAGACCTGCAGATAGGGTGCTACCTCCCTCTGCTGGTAAAAGATGGGGATGTTCCTATCGTCCTCTGTTTAACATTAATTCATTATTTCTCCCTGTGTCTCTTTCTTTCTCTCTATCACGCTCTCTCCCTCCCCCTCTCTCCCTCTCTCTCTCTCTCTCTCTCTCCCTCCCTGCTCTACTTCCTCTCTCCTCCCTCTCTTTCTTCCTCCCCTCATCTCTCTCTCGTTCTCTCTCCTTCCTATCCCTCTCTCTCTATCTCTCTCTCTCTCTCCCTCCTCTCTTTCTATCTATCTCTCTCAATTCAATTCAAGGGGCTTTATTGGCATGGGAAACATGTTAAAACCTCTTATGGCTTAGATCCCGCTACCAGGATCGATATGACAACAGCCAGTGAAAGTGCAGGGCGCCAAATTCAAACAACAAAAATCTCATCATTACAATTCCTCAAACATACAAGTATTTTACACCATTTTAAAGATAAACTTGTTGTTAATCCCACCACAGTGTCCGATTTCAAAAAGGTTTACGATGAAAGCACACCAAACGATTATGTTAGGTGAGTGCCTTGTCACAGAAAAACACAGCCATTTTTCCAGCCAAAGAGAGGAGTCACAGAAAGCAGAAATAGAGAAAAAATTCATCACTAACCTTTGATGATCTTCATCAAATGACACTCATCAGACTTCATGTTACACAATACATGTATGTTTTGTTCGGTAAAGTTCATATATATATCCAAAAACCTCAGTTTACATTGGCACGTTATGTTCAATAGTTCCAAAACATCCGGTGATTTTGCAGAGAACCACATACATTTACAGAAATACTCATAATAAACATTGATAAAAGATACAAGTGGAATTATAGATACACTTTTCCTTAATGCAACCGCTGTGTCAGATTTTAAAAAATTACTTTACGGAAAAAGCACACCATGCAATAATCTGAGTACAGCGCTCAGACACAAAAACAAGCCATACAGATATTCGCCATGGTGTGTAGTCAACAAAATCAAAAATAGCATCATAAATATTAACTTACCTTTGATGATCTTCATCAGAATGCACACCCAGGAATCCCAGTTCCACAATAAATGTTTGTTTTGTTGGATAAAGTCCATCATTTATGTCGAAATACCTCCTTGTTGTTCGCACATTTTGTTCACAAATCCAAATTCACGAGGCGCAATCACTAGGTCCAGACAAAGTCAAAAAGTTCCATTACAGTCCATAGAAACATGTCAAACAATGTATAGAATCCATCTTTAGGATGTTTTTAACATTAATCTTCAATAATGTTTCAACCGGAGAATTCCTTTGTCTTTTAGAAATAAAAAGGAACGCAGCTACTTCTCGCGGGAGTACAACTGATTGAAAGAGCTATCATTCCCTCCTCCTTCACAGTAGAAGCCTGAAACAAGGTTCTAAAGACTGTTGACATCTAGTGGAAGCCTTAGGAAGTGCAATATGACCCCATAGACACTGTATATTCGATAGGCAATGAGTTGAAAAACTGCAAACCTCAGATTTCCCACTTCCTGGTAGGATTTCTTCTCAGGTTTTTGTCTGCCATATGAGTTCTGTTATACTCACAGTCATCATTCAAACAGTTTTAGAAACTTCAGAGTGTTTTCTATCAAAATCTAAGCCTCCAGTGATGATCCATGGCACGAAGCCTCCAGTGATGATCCATGGCAAGAAGCCTCCAGTGATGATCCATGGCACGAAGGCTCCAGTGATGATCCATGGCACGACTCCTCCAGTGATGATCCATGGCACGAAGCATCCAGTGATGATCCATGGCACGAAGCCTCCAGTGAGGAGTCATGGCACGAAGCCTCCAGCGACAGTCCCCAGTCCGGAGCCTCCAGCGACGGTCCCCATTCCGGAGCCTACAGCGACGGTCTCCAGTCCGGAGCGTCCAGCGACGGTCTCCAGTCCTGAGCCTCCAGCGACGGTCTCCAGTCTGGAGCCTCCAGCGACGGTCTCCAGTCCGGAGCCTCCAGCGACGGCCTCCAGTCCGGATCCTCCAGCGAAGGCCTCCATTCCGGAGCCTCCAGTGACGGTCTCCAGTCCGGAGTCTCCAGCGACGTTCCCCAGTCTGGAGCCTCCAGCAACGTTCCCCAGTCCGGAGCCTCCAGCGACGATTTGGATCGTAGCCCTCGATGCTGGCCCCGGACTGGGCACCTTCGTCAGGGGGCCCGCAGCGAGGGTGCCCAGTCCGGGGCCCGCAGCGAGGGTGCGCAGTCATGGGCCCGCAGCGAGGGTGCCCAGTCCGGGGCTCACAGCGAGGGTGCCGAGTACTGGGCCCGCAGTAAGGGTGCCCAGTCTGGGGCCCGCGACGAGGTCGGGTGAGCCACCCCCAAAGTGGGGTGAGCCAGTTGTGGAGCGGGGTCTACGTCCCACACCAGAGCCGCCACCGCGGATAGATGCCCACTCAGACCCTACCCTATAGTTTCAGGTTTTGCGGCCGGAGTCCGCACCTTTGGGGGGGAGGGGGGTACTGTCACGCCCTGACATTAGAGAGCCGTTTTATTTCTCCATTTGGTTAGGTCAGAGTGCGATGTGGGGTGGCCATTCTATGTTCGATTTTCTATGTTTTGTATTTCTTTGTTTTGGCCGGGTATGGTTCTCAGTCAGGGACAGCTGTCTATCATTGTCTCTGATTGGGAACCATACTTAGGCAGCCCTTTTTCTCACCTGTCTTTGTGTGTAGTTAACTTTGTTTGTGGCACATAGCCCTTAAGCTTCACGGTTGTTTTGTATATTTTATGTTTTTTGTCGGCATCATCCTAAATAAAAGGAATATGCACGCTCACCATGCCGCTCTTTGGTCTAGTTCTTTCGACGGCCGTGACAGGTAGTTATTTGAGTCAAATTTGTCTCTACTTTTTTGGATCAGTCCTTGGTTCCACATTTTGGGGTAGATGCCAGAGCTAAGGATGATGTTAAAGAGTTTTAGTATAGCCAATTGGAATTTGTTGTCTGTATATTTGATCATCAACACCACAGGCCTTTTTGGGTTGTAGGGTTTTTATTTTGTCCTGGAGCTCATTCAACATATTTGGAGAATTCAGTGGGTTCTGGAAGTCTTTACTAGTTTATTCTAAGATTTGTATTTGATCATGTATATGTTCTTGCTGTTTGTTCTTTGTTATAGAGCCAAAAATATTGTAGAAGTGGTTTAACCATACATCTCCATTTTGGATAGATAATTATTTGTGTTGTTTGTTTAGTGTTTTCCAATTTTCCCAGAAGTGGGTAGTGTCTATGGATTCTTCAATTACATTGGGCTGATTTCTGACGTGCTGTTCCTTCCTTTTCCGTAGTGTATTGTTTTAGTGATTCACCATAGTGAAGACGAAGACTCCAGGTCTCTGTTTTTGGTTGGACAGGTTTCTCAATTTCTTTCTTAGATTTTGCATTCTTCATCAAACCATTTGCAATTGTTGTTCATTTTCTTTGGTTTTCTATTTTAGAATTTTAGATTTCAATTGATGCTGAGAGGTCAAATATACTGTTAAGATTTTCTTCTGGCAAGTTTACCCTTCACTATTACAGTGGAATGTTTTGTCCAGGAAGTTGTCTAAAAGGGATTGAATGTGTTGTTTTTGGTAGGTTTCCAAACTACATTCCTTCCATCTACACCATTTCTTAATATTACTCAGTTCCTTTGGCTTTGATGCCTCAAGATTGAGTGTTGCTCTGTTCAAGTAAACTGTGATTTTGCTGTGGTCTGATAGGAGTGTCAGTGGGCTGACTGTGAACGCTCTGAGAGGCTCTGGGTGTAGGTCAGTGTTAAAGTAGTCTACAGTACTACTGCCAAGAGATGAGCTATAGGTGTACCTCCCATAGGTGTCCCCTCGAACCCTACCATTGACTATGTACATACCCAGCATGCGACAGAGCTGCAGGAGTTGTGACCCATTTTTGTTGGTTATGTTGTCATCGTTTTGCCTAGTGGGGCATATGGGTGAGGGAATGCGGTCACCTCCAGGCAGGTGTTTATCCCCCTGTGTGCTGAGGGTGTCAGGTTTTTGTCCGGTTCTGGCATTTAGGTCATACAGACTAGTACATGTCCCTGGGCCTGGGAATGGTTGATTTTCCCCTCCAGGATGGAGAAGCTGTCTTCATTTAAAGTTTGGGGATTCTAGTGGGGGGATATAGGTAGCACACAGGAGGACATTTTTCTCTGTTAAGACCATTTCCTTTTGAATTTCTAGGCTTATGTAAAATGTTCGTGTTTTGAATAATTTAATGGAGTGAGTTATTAGGTCTGCCCTATATCAAATTAGCATACCCCCTGAGTCCCTTCCCTGTTTCACACCTGGTAGTTTGCTGGATGGGACTACCAGCTCTCTGTAACCTAGAGGGCAACCAGTCCGTCTCATCTATACCAGGTTTCTTGTAGGATGACCAAGTCTGTTTTTCTGATTTCTTTGATGAAGTCCAGGTTCCTGCTCTTTAGGCCAAAGGCAGATGACCTCAGGTCTTGGATATTCCATGATGAGATAGTGAAGGATTTGTGTTCCATAAATTGTGCAATATTGTTGGTTGTGTGTTTTGGCCTCATCTGGTACATGCCATTGGCTTGGACTATTGTAAGAGTGGAGGTTGGGCCTGTTTGCCCGCTCACAGCCTGGGCGTGTGTGACTTCCATGTTGAGGCCCTCTTTGCGGGGGTGGGGTGCATGGGGTGGGCAGGAGGGGCATAGGTTTGATCTGAGGGGGGCTAAATGGGGCATGATTGACTTGGGGAGGTGTTGATTGGTTGGGGTGGGGGTATGTATGCGTCTGGTGGTGTTGTGGTCTGGATGTAGGTCCTCTCGGCGTTGGTCCTCTATGTGTAGGTCCGGGGGGGGGGGGGGGGGGTGTCCGCAGGCCTGGGAGAGTTTCTCGCTGGTCTGGGTGGGGTGTCTGTTGATCTGTTGCTCCTGTGTGAAGTATTGGGCTGAGTTTGAGAGCGATGTCCTTTGGAACTTGGGCGAAGTTGGGCACTGCTGCCTTGTAGAGGTGGACCTGGTCATAGAGGCTGTTCTAGTCCAGGGTGGAGTGTTGGGCCAGGAAAACATTTGGTTTTGAGGCAGAGTCACAGGAAATACTTGCGTTTACCTGCTGTGTGGTAGTAGGGTGGAGATAACCACTTGTGCGTTGGCGAAAGTAGAATAATATATTTCAATCACTCCCTTCATTGCTGTGGCCACCCTTTCCTGCTGTGTTCTCAGGTCGTTTGTGCCTGTCTGTATTATTATGTGGCTGGGTGACCCTAGTTGGTCCTCAGACAGAAGGTCTAGGGCGCGCAGGCTGTTTGGACCCTAGAGTTTAGACAAGCTGCGTTTGGGAAAAAAAAATATTTTCTTGTATATTTTTCCCATTTCAGTCCATAAGGAGTACAATCTGTGTCTTGTGTTTGTCCTCAGTGGGTGTGGGGGGGTTGTCAGGAGGGCTATCAGGGTGGCTGAAGGGGAGGTGCTCAGAGGGGGTGCGATCCCCTTGGCTTGAGGTTCTTCATTGGTCTGTTCTGCTGTGATGTTGACACTATGGTCAGGGTCTGGTGTGGACTGTTCTGCTGTGGTGTCAAGACTTTTGTCGGTAGCTGAGGTGGGTTGTTCTGCTGGCTTCTCTGCGGGGGTGGCCACCTCTCTAGTGGGTTGTTCTGTCACACGCCATCCTCCTGAACCTCTCCTCCAGCAGTCTGATCTTCTCCTCTAGTGCTCTGTTCTTCTCCTGCTCTTGCTTTTTATATTGTTGAAGTTGTCTCACCACAGTCCAGAGTGCAGATATGTCTCTCTCCGGGTGTGGTTAAGTCCCTGTACAGGGATCAACATCAGCAGAAATTTCAGAGTGACAACTAATAGTACTCGATACAACTCAAACTTTCATTAAAACACACATGCAGGGTACTCAATTAAAACTACACTCGTTGTGAATCTAGCCAAAATGTCAGATTTTTAAAATGCTTTTCGGCAAAAGCATGAGAAGCTATTATCTGATAGCATGCAACCCCCCGAAATACCTGAAGGTGACGTAAACAAAAGAATTAGCGCAGCCGGCGCTACACAAAACGCAGAAATAAAATATAAAACATTCATTACCTTTGAAGAGCTTCTTTGTTGGCACTCCTATATGTCCCATAAACATCACAATTGGGTCTTTTTTTCGATTAAATCCGTCCATGTATACCCAAAATGTCCATTTATGAAGCCCGTCTGATCCAGGAAAAAACTGCTTTCCAAAACGCAACGTCATTTTTTAAAATTTAAAAGAGTTGCCTATAAACTTTGACAAAACACTTCAAACTACTTTTGTAATCCAACTTTAGGTATTAGTAAACGTTAATAATCGATCAAATTGATCACGGGGCGATCTGTATTCAATAGCAGCAAGTCTTGAAATCATGGTCCATATTCTCTCTTCCATAACTTCCCCCGGTGTACTCGATGACAGGAAGTGCCAATTCCTAATTTCACCAAGGATTAACTTCAACCAAATTGCCAAGTCTGGCGACATCGTGTGGAAGCTGTAGGAACTGTAAACTGGTCTCTATCTATTTTCCCTTGCCATAGACAATACAGAGACTGGCGGAGGGATTTTTGTTTTGTTTTTTTGTGAACAGTTTTCCTTGGGATTTTGCCTGCTACACACGTTCTGTTATAGTCACAGACATAATTTAACCAGTTTTAGAAACATCAGAGTGTTTTCTATCCACACATACTAATCATATGCATATACTATATTCCTGGCATGAGTAGCAGGACGTTGAAAGTTTGCGCGATTTTTAACAAAAAGCTGAAAAAATTCACAGCCTCCTTAAGGAGTTTTAAAGGTGTGTTGTAGTACAGGACTGTTGTCTGGGTCTGTGCTGACTGAAGTGTAATCACCTGCTGTTCCAGCTCCACCTGCCTTACCTCCAGCTGTGTAATTGTATCCTTCATTTCAATGAGGGGGTAGTACTCTGTGCTGCAAGGTTGACTTTCTGCTTGGGGTTGATCGTCTGTGGGGTTATATCATGAAGAGGTCTGGACTGACCCGCTCGGGGTGGAGGTATCTTTCTCAAGGGAGAGCTTCTCCTGAAGGGCAAATTCTTTGATTAGGCGAAAGTCCAGCTGAAACTGTTTGGGGTTGCCCTGTACCAATACTGTTCCAGACTTATAGACATTTATATTAGCTGACTCAGAGTCCTCATTGCCTAGAATCCTGAGTTTCCACTCCTCGTTAACACCCCCCCTCCGCCCTTACAGAGTGGTAGAGTGCTAATATAGCACTGTGCCATGCCAGGGGATGGTCTGTGTAGAAGATGAGGTTGCTGATGTTCCCATTTTTACAATAGTCAGCTAAAAGTGTCTCTTGATTTTCCATTGTGTGATCTTTTCTTGCCTTATCATTTAGATACGCAGGGTACACATTATATACACAAGGTACTGTATTTTAATTACCTTTGAACAGCAGGAGGCAGCATCTAAGGCCTCTTCATTTGGTTGGAGTACAGTAGACTGTGCAACTCTCCTGCCACTGTTGGGCTAAAGGGCTTTGACACCTCTCACTTGACACGTCAGTGCTAATTGAAGTTGTATCAAGCTTGGCAGCCTTAATTTAGCATTCAGTCATCATAAAGTAATGTCAGGTATTTTTCTTCTTGACTTTTGGAAATAAAATATAGCTTCAGACTAAACATTACTCTGTCATGCCCTGACCGTAGAGATCCTTTTATTCTCTATGTTTGTTTAGTCAGGGTGTGACTCAGGTGGGAAAGTCTATGCTTTCTGGGTCTTTGTTTTTGACCGGGTATGGTTCTCAATCAGGGACACCTGTCTGTCGTTGTCTCTGATTGCGAATCATACTTAGGCAGCCTTTTTTTCCTTTTCTCATTTGTGGGTTGTTGTCTTTGTTAGGCGCACTACAGCCCTCGTACACGTCACGGTAATATAGTAATACATACATAACTATATACAGTAATACATATATAACTAACTATATACAGTCTTTGTTAGTGGCATGTATAGAGCCTTACAGAGCTTCACGTTCCTTGTGTTGTTTATTGTTTTGTTGGCGACATTTAAAATAAAAGAATGTAGGCTTACCACCCTGCATCTTGGTCCGGTCATTTCCTTGATGACGAACGTGACATATTCACTCTCTTTCTTTCTCTCTCTGACTCCCTCTTCTTTCAAATTTAAATTTAAAGGCTTTATTTGCATGGGAAATATATGTTAACGTTGCCAAAGCAAGTGAAATAAACAATAAAAATGAACAGTAAACATGACATTCACAAAAGTTCCAAAATAATCAAGACATTGCAAATGTTATATTATGTGCAAATAGTTCAAGTACAAAAGGGAAGATAAATGAATATAAACATGAGTTGTATTTATAATGGTGTTCTTTCTCTTTCTCACAGCCCTTAACACCATTGTGACATGTAAGCCTTTCCCACACACCTCTCAGTAGTTGGTATTGAGCCTTACCCTTGCACACGCTGAAACTCCTCCCACTTGCTGCCCAACGGATTTTCTCTTGGAAGTTGCATTCATTAGGGGTTTTCAGGGCATTGTTCTCAAACCATCCCTTTAGATATGGAGCACCTGTCAATTCAAATGTTGTGGACAGACTCACTAGAATACATCGAGAGAACAGGTTCAGAATATATGGATCAATGAAAATAATGAATAAAAACATCTAACCACACTGTACTGTGTATACAAAAGCTATCTACTGAATGCATATTTGTGTCCGTTTCATCATCTACCTAGCACTTATCATCAGCTCTTATCAATTTACGTGAATTACAGTGCGTGGAGATTCTATGGGGGGAAAAAAAGAAAGTAGATGCTATTTCCACTTAGAACCGGCAGGTTCACACAACATTATTAATGGTTTCCTCGACGCAAAGTGGTGGAATTATAATGGGATTAAGTCAAGGTCTGAATATGGCATATCTGTCGACACACCCCCGACACACCCCCGACACACCCCCGACACACCCCCGACACACCCCCATTTCTTTAACCTCCTCCCCAAACGAATAGTGGGTGAATAGCATGACATTCAAATTCATTCAATTCAAAGGGCTTTATTGGCATGGGAAAGGTACGTACTTTTAGATTGCCAAAACAAGTGAAATAAACAACAAACAAAAGGGAAAAAATAAGGAAAATAAACAATAAAACATTTACTGTAAACATTACACTCCAAAAATGTTTCATTAAAATAGTGTAGACATTTCAAATGTTATACAAATGGCAATGTAGAGTGTTGTAACAATGTGCAGATTGTTGAAGTGAGAAAAGGGAAAATAAATAGATAGACAGATAAATAGATAAATATGGGTTGCTTTTACAATGGGGTGGCAGGGTAGCCTAGTGGTAAGAGCGTTAGACTAGTAACTGCAAGGTTGCAAGTTCAAATCCCAAGCTGACAAGGTAAAAATCTGTCACTCTCCCCCTAAATAAGGCAGTTAACCCACTGTTCCTAGGCCTTCATTGTAAATGTTCTTCCCTGGTTGCCCTTTTCTTGTGGCAACAGGTCACAAATCCTGCTACAGTGGATTTACAGATGTAAGTATTTTAAGCCAGATCTTAATTGGTCTGTCAAATTTGATGTTCCTTTTGATGGAAAAGAAGACCCTTCTTGCCTTGTTTCTCAGATCGTTCACAGCTTTGTGGAAGTTACCTGTATCACTGATGTTTAGGCCGAGGTAGATATAGTTGTTTGTGTGCTCTAGGGCAACGGTGTATAGATGGAATTTGTATTTGTGGTCCTGGGAACTGGACCTTTTTTGGAACACCATTATTTTTTGTCTTACTGAGACTTACTGTCAGGGCCCAGGTCTGACAGGGCCCAGGTCTGTGCAGGGCCCAGGTCTGTCAGGGCCCAGGTCTGTCAGGGCCCAGGTTTGTCAGGGCCCAGATCTGTGCAGGGCCCAGGTCTGTCAGCAGGCTCAGGACTGTGGAGGTACTGCAGAGGAGAGAGAGAGGGAGCGGGAGAGAGGGATTAATAAAGCAGAGGACTCCCATTGGTTTAGGTTACACTTAACTGGAACCACCATCTCTCTGTCTCTCTCTCTCTCTCTCTCTCTCTCTCTCTCTCTCTCTCTCTCTCTCTCTCTCTCTCTCTCTGTCTCTCTCTCTCTCTCTCTCTGTCTCTCTCTCTCTCTCTCTCTCTCTCTCGCTCTCTGTCTGTCTCTCTCTCTCTCTCTCTCTCTCTATCTCTCTCTCCCATCTCTCTCTCTCCCATCTCTCTCTCTCTGTATCTCTCTCTCTCTCCCATCTCTCTCTCTCTGTATCTCTCTCTCTCTCTCGTCTCTCTCTCTCTCTCTCTCTCTCTCTCTCTCTCTCATCTCTCTCTCCCATCTCTCTCTCTCCCATCTCTCTCTCTCTCTCTCTCTCTCTCTCTCTCTCTCTGTCTCTCTCTCTCTCTCTCTCTCTCTGTCTCTCTCTCTCTCTCTCTCTCTGTCTCTCTCTCTCTCTCTCTCTCTCTCTCTCTCTCGCTCTCTGTCTGTCTCTCTCTCTCTCGCTCTCTCTCTCTCTCTCCCATCTCTCTCTCTCTCATCTCTCTCTCTCTCCCATCTCTCTCTCTTTCTTTCCCTTTCTCTATCACTCTCTCCCCTTCCTCTCTCCCATCTCTCTCTCTCCCATCTCTCTCTCTCTCCCATCACTCTCTCTCCCAAATCCCATCGCTCTCTCTCTCCCTCCTCATCCAGTCTTTCTCTCTTTCTTTCCCTTTCTCTATCACTCTCTCTCCCCTCCTCTGTCTATCTCCTCCCTTTCTCTCTCCCTCCCTCTTTCCCACTCTCCTTCTCCCTCTCCCTCTTTCCTCCTCTCCCTCTTTCCCCCTCTCCCGCTCCCTCTTCCTCCCCCCCCCCCCTCTCTTCCCTTCTGTTGTGTCAGCATGCCCGTCTCAATGGTGCTGGCCAATGAGTAGCCTTGTTCTAACGAAAACCAGGGCCAGCACTTCCAGATCAAGTACAAGGATGCAGAGGGCAAGGTTTGTTTATTTGTGCTGTTTGAAAACACTGATCATGTGGGGACGGTATACGTGTGGCTCATGTGGGATTGGTTTACCAAGGAAAGACCATGTTGGTCAAAATGTTGTATCTGTATCACCTTTAGCTTCATTAATCATCATTAGCTTTATTAATCACCCTTAGCTTTATTAATCATCATTAGCTTCATTAATCACCCTTAGCTTCATTAATCACCCTTAGCTTTATTCATCACCCTTAGCTTTATTAATCACCCTTAGCTTTATTAATCACCCTTAGCTTTATTAATCATCCTTAGCTTCATTAATCACCCTTAGCTTTATTAATCACCCTTAGCTTCATTAATCACCCTTAGCTTCATTAATCACCCTTAGCTTCATTAATCACCCTTAGCTTCATTAATCACCCTTAGCTTCATTAATCACCCTTAGCTTTATTAATCACCCTTAGCTTCATTAATCACCCTTAGCTTTATTCATCACCCTTAGCTTCATTAATTACCCTTAGCTTTATTAATCACCCTTAGCTTCATTAATCATCCTTAGCTTTATTAATCACCCTAAGCTTTATTAAGGCACAATATGCACATGGTATGATGCAGATGCAGAAAAAATCATCCTGTAGCCCGAGTGGAATTCCTGCTGAATATTTCATGCTAAATGATATTGTATTTCATGTGCCTCTTTAAGTTACCATGGTTCAGACATAGAATATAACAAAGAAAACAAGAGCAGCTATGTAAATAAGGTTAAAAGACAGATAAAACTAGCAGAATGCAACTAATCAACATGGGTCTGTGATCATTTGATTATGGTGTTCTTGTTTCCAACTGTCATTTAGTTCCTCTTTGATGGCCAAAATGGCAAAATCCCTAGAAGCTTTTCACTTGTTACACGTCTGAATGTTCCGGAATAACATCCCCCATATACCTAAATGCTAATAGCTAACACCCCAAATGCAGTTCTAACCATTATGCAATTACTGTCAGATGGAAACGGTGTTAATGTTGAATCTGAAGAGGCAGTCTCCTTTTCGAGATATCATTTCAGACCTCAGATCAACAACTGGAACCAGCCTGCGCCCGAAATGACACCCTAATCCCTATATAGTACACCACTTTTGTCATGGCCTTGGTCAAAAGTAGTTCACTTTATAGGGACTAGGATTCCATTTTTTGTGCATCCACAGTGTGAGGTAATCTGGCGCGGTGTTGCTGATGGCCGTTCAAACACAAACCCTGGGTTTAATAACGGTATAGTAAGATTCCACAGCCCGGTACTTCAACCTAGGGGGCATTGTCACCTTGGAAAGATGTTGGTTTTTCACACACGTCAACAACTACGTTGGCACTCAGCGGCCAAATCAATTTCTGCATTGCTTGCTCTTCGGGGTTTTAGGAAGGGTTTTTATAAAGCACTTTAGGACCACGGCTGATGATTAAAGGTCTTTATAAAACACATGTCATTGATTGAGTGATTGAAGAAAGGAGGAGGAGGACAGAGAAGGAAGAGAGGGGTTACTATGGCCTCTGGTTTTCTGTCACGGTTACTAGACTGGGGGCTGGAGAGGTTGAGGGCTCCATATGTCGTCCCCACCACCAGAACACTGTTTATTGGCCCTGAGTTTCTCAGCTCCTCCTTCTCCTCCTCTTCCTTCACTGCTTCTTATTTACAACTGTGACCCGCTTTATAATCACAACCAGATTGCTCACCACCTCTCTGGTTCCCAATGAGACCTCTGGGTAGCCGTGTATGAAGGGCCAGCCCTAGGAGTGTTTACGGAATGTTTAGAACGCATTCTATTCTAGAACCTTCAGTTTGTTTGTTTCCATGACAATGTGGTGAAAAGTCTTCAATAAAGGACTGAGTTTCTCCTGGTGACTTGGCCTAGAAAAACCTCTGTTCCATGTATAGTTTTACTACCACCATACCAAAACAGGCTTCCATACAATGGATTCACCATACAGACCCTTCCTTTCATTAAATGGGATACTACGCACTCTATTCATGCTAAATATACGACGTTAGTACAGTAGTGTTAAAGTCCTGTACACCACCATTCCACCGCTGAGACCTTCACTGCCAATCTAGCATCACATCAAACATCAAACCGGTAATGCTTCACTGTGATTTATGAGCTAAAACCAGGACCTCAAGGACACGGTGGTGTAGCAGTGACCTCACAATGACATCCCGCCTGATATATGCCACTGACAGCCATCCAGGCCAGTCAAGGGAATCACTAACTAGATGAGATTGATATTTTCCGTGAACATCACTTAAACTGCGGAGTGTATTTCCTAAGGGTGACACGATTGTTTCTGTGTGTCACTGGCTCCATGGTTTTGAGTGATGTAGGCCTACGAGGTGAAAGGAGGAGGGCTTGAATGTCTCTGCATTTACAACACCAGCGGTGAAAGCCAGTTTGTTTGTGTATGTTTGTTGAATTAACTTTACAATACCCCACATACCACCTGGTTATAATATCCTTGTCAAACACATATCTTGTTGAACCCCTTTGCACAGTAACATGCCCTGTTGTCCAACTCCAGTTGGTGTCTCTTTTGGTAGGCCATTGTGAGAGAAGACTGTCACAATT
>NC_092161.1:10732656-10825156 GCF_045791955.1 Oncorhynchus clarkii lewisi
GGTGCGGCTGGCTTCCGGGTTGGATGCGCGCTGTGTTTAGAAGCAGTGCGGCTTGGTTGGGTTGTGTTTCGGAGGATCCATGGCTTTCGACCTTCGTCTCTCCCGAGCCCGTACGGGAGTTGTAACGATGAGACAAGATAGTAACTATTAAAAATTGGATTTGTTAGTTGTTTTTTTTGTTACTCTCCTGCTCCTATCGCAGGTTCTTGGTGCCGGTGTGAATAATGATGTGGCCTGGTATGCCAAAGGCAGGCTGGGACAGGATGTGGAGTGCATCCTGTGTTTTTGTGCACCGTATTCTGCACACCTTGTGGTGGGGGAAGAGTTAATCCTCTTGGATGAGTATCCCATTTGAGTCAATGAGGATGGCCACCTCAATGGGTTTTACCAGAGCAGTGTGTTTGCGTTCTGGGGCTGGGGTACACAGGGCCTGTGTACAAGGAGGGGTTTGTGGTGGTGTGTCAGGGGGATCCATAGAGCTTCTCTCTGTAGTTGGTGTTCCCATGTAAGCCTCCTTGTTGACTGGGGGTATGGGTAAAGGTTTGTCGGTATGGGGGGGATTGTGGTTAAAGGTGGGTCAGTGGGGTTGTTAGGGGTGGTGAGGGGCTGCAGCTTCTCTCTAGTAGTCTCTACAGTCTGCTCTCTGTGCTGCAGCACGCTCTTGATGACAGACAACTCCTTTGCCATCTCCTCCTTCACCTGCACTAGCTCTCTCCTCATGGTGGCCTTCACCTCCTCAAGCGCTGTGGTAAGACTCTCTCTCAGCTCCTGGAAAGAGTTCTTCAGCTAGGTCCTGCACGGGTTGTTCTGGTACTGTAGACGTTCTGTGTCTGAGCTGGAGGGGGTGTAGCTGAGGGGCTGCTCCTTCAGCTCAGTAACCCATACCTCTAACAGAGACAGCCTGTCTCTCAGCAGGCTGATGGTAGTGTTGCTGAGGGGCTGCTCCTTCAACTCAGTAACCCATACTTCTAACAGAGCCTGCCTGTCTCTCAGCAGGCTGATGGAAGTTTAGCTGGGGGGCTGCTCCTTCAGCTCAGTAACCCATACCTCTAACAGAGCCAGCGTGTCTCTCAGCAGGCTGATGGTAGTGTGGTGCTGGCTTTGGTGGTTTTAGGTAGGCAGGGGGAGGATAGACCTGTTGTGTGGGTGTAGGTCTGGGCTCCTGCTGTTTGGGTGCCTGAGATGAGGGGGTGCTGTCCTTGGCTTTGTTGCTTTCCGCTATCTCCGTTAGGGTGGGGAAGTCCTGCACAAAAGAGCTGAGTCCAGCCTCACTGCCCTGGACAATGACAGTGCCGTTCTGGTACATGTTTACCGCCAGAAACCTGTTTTCCTGGTCCTTATCGCTGTCCTCAAAAATGTGGATTTGCCTTCCCTTGCAAATGCCTTTATTTGTGGTATAGCTGAAATGCCTGGTTACAGCTGTATGCCAGGCAGTAGTGTGGTCTGTGTAAAATAACAGATTTGTAACAGTCCTGTTTTGTGAGCTGTCAGCAAAGAAAGTTTCCGGGTTCTCCCTCAGAATTCTGGGTTTAAAATGGATTCTTCCTGTCTCTGATTTGATTTCTGCTGGGTATTCAAAAAAAAGGGGGGGGAGTCTCTCAGTCTCTGCTGCTGCTGGTGCTGCCTCAGTGGCCGTGTTGCTATGGTTACCACCAGTAAACAGTTGGAGCTAGACAGTAAGCTAGCTGATTAAGATTGGTCTTTCAACTCACTCTCCGTCAATCTGTTCCTCCTGAGTTGATCTTCAGTTGTACAATTTGATTACCTATACATTTTTTGCTAATTTAATCGTGTTATCTCACTCCCTCTTGAGTGGAGGGGGCAGTATTTTGATGTTTGGATAAAAAACGTACCCAAATGAAACTGCCTATTTCTCAGGACCAGAATCTTTCATATGCATGTAATGTCAGATTAGGATAGAAAACACTGAAAATATTGTCTGTGAGTTTAACAGAACTGACATTGCAGGCGAAAACCTGAGGAAAATCCAACCAGGCAGTGGCCTCAATTTTGAAAGCTCCATGTTCCATAGCCTGCCTTCGCTCCATTTTAAGGGATAGCAACCAGATTCCTTTTCCTATGGCTTCCCCATGGTGTGAACAGTCTTTCGACATAGTGTCAGGCTTTTATTTAGAAAAATGAGCGAGAAAGATTACATCGCGTCATTGAATGTCTGGGTGCCAGGAGAGTTTTGTATGTGCAACAGCTTGAAGAAGCTAAATTCCCGGTTGATTATTGATTATATATTGTAAAAACAACCTGAGGATTGATTATTAAAAACATTTGAAATGTTTCTACAAACATTACGGATACTATTTGGAATTTTCGTCTGCGATATCGTGACCGCTCAAGCATGTGGAATTCTGAACATAACGCGCCAACCAAATGGAGGTTTTTTGGATATAAAAATAATCTTTATGGAACAAAAGGAACATTTATTGTGTAACTGGGAGTCTCGTGAGTGCAAACATCCGAAGATCATCAAAGGTAAGTGATTTACTGTATTGCTTTTCTGACTTTCGTGACCAATCTACTTGACTGCTAGCTGTTTTTAATATTTTGTCTCCTAAGAGAGATGTCCTTACATAAACGCTTGGTATGTGTCACGTCCTGACCTTAGTTCATTTTTTATGTCTCTATTTTAGTCTGGTCAGGGCGTGAGTTGGGGTGGGCATTCTATGTTTTTGTTGTATGAATTGTATTTCTGGTTTTGGCCTGGTATGGTTCCCAATCAGAGGCAGATGTCAATTGTTGTCTCTGATTGAGAACCGTACTTAGGCAGCCTGTTTTCCCGCTATGGGTTGTGGGTAGTTGTTTTCTGTTTAGTGTATTTTGTTGTACCTTAACGAACTGTTCGTTTGTCGGTTTGTTGTTTTTGTTCAGTATTCATCTTTATTAAAGTGATTATGAATACGTACCACGCTGCACTTCGGTCCTCTTCTCCTTCTCCCGACGACAATCGTTACAGGATGCTTTCGCCGAAAAGCTTTATTGAAATCTGACACGCCAGGTGGATTAACAATATTGCTATATTGCACTTGTGATTTCATGAAAATTAAATATTTTTAGTAATTTGATTTGAATTTGGCTCTCTGCAATTCAGTGGTGGTTGACGAAAATGATCCCGCTAACGGGATGGGTTTAACCAGAAAGTTATAACAAGTCAGGAGCTGTTCTTCTGCATGACCCCCCTCTCTCTCTCTCTCTCTCTCTCTCTCTCTCTCTCTCTCTCTGTCTCTGTCTCTGTCTCTGTCTCTCTCTCTGTCTCTGTCTCTGTCTCTGTCTCTGTCTCTGTCTCTCTCTCTGTCTCTGTCTCTCTCTCTGTCTCTCTCTCTGTCTCTGTCTCTGTCTCTCTCTCTGTCTCTCTCTCTGTCTCTCTCTCTGTCTCTGTCTCTGTCTCTCTCTCTGTCTCTCTCTCTGTCTCTCTCTCTGTCTCTCTCTCTGTCTCTCTCTCTCTCTCTCCCTTCCTTGCTACTCTCTAGTCTCTCTCTAGCTCCCTCGTTCAATGGTTGGTGGGGGGATTGGGTCCCCTCCCAGCATCTGGGGGTGTCTGTAATTTAATAGCCTTATTATGCCCAGTGTGATCCCTGACTTATCCCCGCCTCTAAATGCGGCATTAGGCCATACGTGTGTGGAGCAATCCCATTATATCAAAGCTTCCACTCATCCTGTAGCTGCCAGGGGAGGGTGAGGGTGAGGGGAGGGGAGGGGAGGGCAAGGATGTATGTGAGAGCTGCATGCTTTTACATAAGATATTCACTTCACCCACCACTCTCTGAAGCTTTAGAGCTAGGCTATAACATAACGGTGGGCGTAACTCAGTCAACCGAGGTGTAATATCTTTAACAGGAGTTCAGCTACCCACCATCACCCTGTCATCCTTCAACTTCTCTCCCCTGCTGTCTCAATTAGTTCTTAGAATACCTGTGTCACCTTCTTAGAATGTACTGTACCTGTAGCATTTCTAAAAATGAATTGTTTTATGTTCTTAGAATATGTTATGGATGAGAGTGCTCTGGAGGGGCAAAGGCAAGAGAAACCCTCAGATATATGTTGCTCTGGCATGTATCTGAATCTCTTCAATTGTCACAGTCCTAGACACTCTGAGGGGGGAGAGAAAGAGAGGGATAGTATGAGTCATTACATTATCACTAACGCCCCCCCCCCCCCCCCCAAAATAAAAGTACCTTCGACTTGTCAGGATATTGATTCACATGATCATCTGCATGTAATGTCTGCAAGTAGAGGACAATGTAGTGGTAAGGTAGAGGACAATGTAGTGGTAAAGTAGAGGACAATGTAGTGGTAAAGTAGAGGACAATGTAGTGGTAAAGTAGAGGACAATGTAGTGGTAAGGTAGAGGACAATGTATTGGTAAAGTAGAGGACAATGTAGTGGTAAAGTAGAGGACAATGTAGTGGTAAGGTAGAGGACAATGTAGTGGTAAAGTAGAGGACAATGTAGTGGTAAAGTAGAGGACAATGTAGTGGTACAGTAGAGGACAATGTAGTGGTAAGGTAGAGGACAATGTAGTGGTAAGGTAGAGGACAATGTAGTGGTGAGGTAGAGGACAATGTAGTGGTACAGTAGAGGACAATGTAGTGGTAAGGTAGAGGACAATGTAGTGGTAAGGTAGAGGACAATGTAGTGGTAAGGTAGAGGACAATGTAGTGGTAAGGTAGAGGACAATGTAGTGGTAAGGTAGAGGACAATGTAGTTAGTGGTACAGGATCAGAATAATAAAGAAAACACTATTCTCCCATAACCTCTGCAAACACTCTGCTTTACTGCAGCATGTGTGTATGTGCTGAGGATTCAGGACCAGCTTCTTCTCAGCAGAGACAGCTCTCTTTCCAGTAGTGGGGCTCCTGGAACAATTGTTTTCGTCCAAAGGTCTGTGCCTGAGGCTTGCTCCATTGATCTGCGCCAATAATACTGAGCTAGAGACAAGTGCTGAGGTGCAATTATCCAGGCACACAACCTAAGACTTCCACATTAAGCAGCTGGCACTGAGGCTTTCACAGCAGTTCATGTACTTGCATACGTGCGTGTGTGTGCTTGTGTGTGTGTGTGTGTGTGTGTGTGTGTGTGTGTGTGTGCGTGTTTGTGTGTGCGTGTGTGTGTCTGTGTGCGTGTGAGTGTTTGCGTGTGTGTGTGTGGGTGTTTGTGTGTGCGTGTGTGTGTTTGTGTGCGTGTGAGTGTTTGCGTGTGTGTGTGTGTGTGTGTGTGTGTGTGTGTGTGTGTGTGTGTGTGTGTGTGTGTGTGTGTGTGTGTGTGTGTGTTGAAGTGACAGGATTTGAGTTTGCAAGAAAGGCTTTTCACTGTTCTTGTACATGTGACATTACAAAATGAAACTAGTGCACTATGTTACTGGATACATGGTGCAGGTCTTAGTGTGTAAGTGGCCTAAAATATCAGTAACTGAGTGTGTGTGTGTGTGTGTGTGTTGGATTGACTGTGTGTGTTGGAGTGACTGTGTGTGTTGGAGTGACAGTGTGTGTGTGAGTGTGTAGGGCCCTGTGAATGTGCATACAGGCTATCTAAATGTTTGTTTTAAATTGAGTGCAAGGGTCAACTCAGTTAGTCCATATAGCCATTTAGTTAGTTATTTAGTTAGCAATTTAGAAGTTTTATGGCTCAGGGATTTAAGCAGTTCAGGATCCTGTTGGGGTCAGATTAGAAGCACCGGTATCGCTTACCGTGCAAAAGCAGAAGGAACAGTCTATGTCTTGGGTGGCTGGGGTCTTTAACACTTTTCCAGGCCTTCCTTTCACACCTCCAGGTATAGAGGTGCTGGATTGCAGGGAGCTCAACCCCAGTGATGTACTGGGCTGTCCATATCACCTCTCTGTAGAACCATGTGATTTGATGCCGGTGCTATTGTCATACCAAGTAGCCAGACAAAATGCTCTCAATGGCACAGTTGTAGAACTTTTTGAGGAATACATGATTAAAAGCTCATTATATTTGTTAGCGCATGAATCTGTAGTATGTTGTAAAAACACTCATGGACCCTGAGAGATACACTACACATAGTATGTGTGTACTGTGACGTTGATGAACCGGACCTGTTTATGCCACAACAACCCTCAGTTCAATGGAATGGACAGGTTAAAGGTATACTTTAGTTTCTAGGGAATGAATCCCTTTATCTAATTCTCCAGTCCGATGAACTTATGCACAGCATTTTATGTCTTTGCATCCACTATAATTTGAGTTAGAGGCCATTGCAGTGGTAAGGTAGAGGACAATGTAGTGGTAAGATAGAGGACAATGTAGTGGTAAGGTAGAGGACAATGTAGTGGTAAAGTATAGGACAATGTAGTGGTAAAGTATAGGACAATGTAGTGGTACAGTAGAGGACAATGTAGTGGTAAGATAGAGGACAATGTAGTGGTACAGTAGAGGACAATGTAGTGGTAAAGTAGAGGACAATGTAGTGGTAAGATAGAGGACAATGTAGTGGTACAGTAGAGGACAACGTAGTGGTAAGAGAGGATAATGTAGTGGTAAAGTAGAGGACAATGTAGTGGTAAAGTAGAGGATAATGTAGTGGTAAGATAGAGGACAATGTAGTGGTAAAGTAGAGGACAATGTAGTGGTAAAGTAGAGGACAATGTAGTGGTAAAGTAGAGGACAATGTAGTGGTAAGGTAGAGGACAATGTAGTGGTAAGGTAGAGGACAATGTAGTGGTACAGTAGAGGACAATGTAGTGGTAAGATAGAGGACAATGTAGTGGTACAGTAGAGGACAATGTAGTGGTAAAGTAGAGGACAATGTAGTGGTAAGATAGAGGACAATGTAGTGGTACAGTAGAGGACAACGTAGTGGTAAGAGAGGATAATGTAGTGGTAAAGTAGAGGACAATGTAGTGGTAAAGTAGAGGATAATGTAGTGGTAAGATAGAGGACAATGTAGTGGTAAAGTAGAGGACAATGTAGTGGTAAAGTAGAGGACAATGTAGTGGTAAAGTAGAGGACAATGTAGTGGTAAGGTAGAGGACAATGTAGTGGTAAGGTAGAGGACAATGTAGTGGTAAAGTAGAGGACAATGTAGTGGTAAGATAGAGGACAATGTAGTGGTAAGGTAGGGGACAATGTAGTGGTAAAGTAGAGGACAATGTAGTGGTAAAGTAGAGGGCAATGTAGTGGTAAGGTAGAGGACAATGTAGTGGTAAGGTAGAGGACAATGTAGTGGTAAGGTAGAGGACAATGTAGTGGTAAGATAGAGGACAATGTAGTGGTACAGTAGAGGACAATGTAGTGGTAAGGTAGAGGACAATGTAGTGGTAAGGTAGAGGACAATGTAGTGGTAAGGTAGAGGACAATGTAGTGCTAAAGTAGAGGACAATGTAGTGGTAAGATAGAGGACAATGTAGTGGTAAGGTAGGGGACAATGTAGTGGTAAAGTAGAGGACAATGTAGTGGTAAAGTAGAGGGCAATGTAGTGGTAAGGTAGAGGACAATGTAGTGGTAAGGTAGAGGACAATGTAGTGGTAAGGTAGAGGACAATGTAGTGGTAAGATAGAGGACAATGTAGTGGTACAGTAGAGGACAATGTAGTGGTAAGGTAGAGGACAATGTAGTGGTAAGGTAGAGGACAATGTAGTGGTAAGATAGAGGACAATGTAGTGGTACAGTAGAGGACAATGTAGTGGTACAGTAGAGGACAATGTAGTGGTAAGGTAGAGGACAATGTAGTGGTACAGTAGAGGACAATGTAGTGGTAAGGTAGAGGACAATGTAGTGGTAAGGTAGAGGACAATGTAGTGGTAAGATAGAGGACAATGTAGTGGTACAGTAGAGGACAATGTAGTGGTACAGTAGAGGACAATGTAGTGGTAAGGTAGAGGACAATGTAGTGGTACAGTAGAGGACAATGTAGTGGTAAGGTAGAGGACAATGTAGTGGTAAGGTAGAGGACAATGTAGTGGTAAAGTAGAGGACAATGTAGTGGTAAAGTAGAGGACAATGTAGCGGTACAGTAGAGGACAATGTAGTGGTAAGGTAGAGGACAATGTAGTGGTAAGGTAGAGGACAATGTAGTGGTAAGGTAGAGGACAATGTAGTGGTAAGGTAGAGGACAATGTAGTTAGTGGTACAGGATCAGAATAATAAAGAAAACACTATTCTCCCATAACCTCTGCAAACACTCTGCTTTACTGCAGCATGTGTGTATGTGCTGAGGATTCAGGACCAGCTTCTTCTCAGCAGAGACAGCTCTCTTTCCAGTAGTGGGGCTCCTGGAACAATTGTTTTCGTCCAAAGGTCTGTGCCTGAGGCTTGCTCCATTGATCTGCGCCAATAATACTGAGCTAGAGACAAGTGCTGAGGTGCAATTATCCAGGCACACAACCAAAGTCTTAAATATTTTGTACACTGGCAAACAGTGCCTGTTTATGCCATTACAACTCACAGTACAATGGAATGGACAGGTTCAAGGCGTACTTCAGTATTTTAAAATGTAAACCTGTATCTGCTTCCGCAGAGTCAGATGAGCAATTGTTATGTCTCTCCGTCTATTTTGAAGGTAGTTGCTAATTCGTGTTAGTGCAATGACTGGAATGGTAACTATGGTAACTGCTAGCAAGTTAACATACAGTATTAGTCAACAGGTTGGACACACCTACTTATTTCAGAGTTTCTTTATTTTTACTATTTTCTACATTGTAGAATAATAGTGAAGACGTCAAAACTATGGAATAACACGTACTGTGTGGAATCACGTAGTATTCAAAATATATTTAATATTTGAGATTCTTCAAAGTAGTCACCCTTTGCCTTGATGACAGATTTGCACACAATTGGCATTCTCTCAACCAGCTTCACCTGAAATTATTTTCCAATAGTCTTGAAGGAGTTCCCACATATGCTGAGCACTTGTCGGCTGTTTTTTAAATGTTGTTACTTAACCTTTATTTAACTTTTCCTTCACTCTGCGGTCCAACTCAACCCAAACCTTCTCAATTTGGTTGAGGTTGGGTGATTGTGGCGGCCAGGGCAGCTGATGCAGCACTCCATCACTATCTTTCTTGGTCAAATAGCTCTTACACAGCCTGGAGGTGTGTTTTGAGTCATTGTCCTGTTGAAAAACAAATGATAGTCCCACTAAGTGCAAACCAGATGGGATGGCGTATCGCTGCAGAATGCTGCGGTAGCCATGTTGGTTAAGTGTGCCGTGAATTCGAAATAAATCTGCTAGTGTCACCAGAAAAGCACCTCCACAACATCACACCTCCTCCTCCTCCATGCGTCATCGTGGGTTCCACACATGTGGAGATCATCCATTCACCTACTCTGCGTCTCAGAAAGACAGGGTGGTTGGAACCAAAAATCGCACATGTGGATTCATCAAATCAAAGGACAGAATTCCACCAGTCTAAAGTCCATTGCTTGTTTTTCTTAACCCAAGCATGTCTCTTCTTCTTATTGGTGTCTTTAGTAGTGGTTTCTTTCCAGATATTCGACCATGAAGGCCTGATTCATGTTGTCTCCACTGAACAGTTGATGTTGAGATGTGTCTGTTAGTTGAACTCTGTGAAGCATTTATTTGGGTTGCAATCAGAGTTGCAGATAACTCTAATGAACTTATCCTCTGCAGCAGAGGTAACTCTGGGTCTTCCTTTCCTGTGGCAGTCCTCACGAGAGCCAGTTTCATCATAGTGTTTGATGGTTTTTGCGACTGCACTTGAAGAAACTTTCAAAGTTCTTGAAATGTTCTGGATTGACTGAACTTCATGTCTTAAAGTAATGATGGACTGTTGTTTCTGTTGGTCTTTTACCAAATAGAGCTGTCTTACTGTATACCACCCCTACCTTGTCACAACACAACTGATTGGCTCAAACACAATAAGACGTAAAGAAATAACACAAATTAACTTTTAACAAGGCACACCTGTAAATTGAAATGCATTCCAGATGACTACCTCATGAAGCTGGTTGAGAGAATGCCAAGAGTGTACCAAGCTGTCATCAAGGCAAAGGGTGGTGACTTTGAAGAATCTCAAATATAAAATATATTTTGATTTGTTTAACTATTTTTTTGTTTACTACATGATTCCATACTACATGATTCCATACTACATGATTCCATACTACATGATTCCATCTATATTTCAGTAATCACAAATTACTATTGGACATATAAAAACTGTATTTTTTTCATATTCTTTTAGTAATGTTGATTATGACATTTTGGATAATATGAATAACATTCCACCAATGAGGCCATTAGGTCATTTGAATACAGGAAATAGCCACAGACTTGAGGCCTCTGTCGTATGCAACACTGTAACCAACATATGAACTGCACTATTCAACATGTTTTCAACTGGGAAGCTTAGTTAGGTTTTTTTCCGACAACAGTTTGAGTTGTGCTGCATAGTTGTACTGTATATCGTTTGAGCAGCCTGTACACTGTCACACACCTACTCCGGGCCCCATCCAGACCTAGCTGCCAGGGGATGATTGTGTTTTAATCACATCTGTTGCTGTGGTAGGGCCACCTGTGTGCTGACACCCGTTAGAGATCACTGCCGTCCCTGAGGCCGAGAAAACCATTCCGCATGCTTGCACATGTCACACAGTAAATAAAGACAGATATGTTTGGCAGCTCGCAGCTTTGATACATTTCCTTCCTGACAAGCGGAGTAGTACACAATTCCTTTTTTTTTGGTCTGAAATGAAATGAATTGTGTCTTATTCTGGATCTCCCAAAAAATATGAATTGAAGTTTGTCGCTGAAACTCATCACCACTTTGCTTTGTCCTTTCATTGTCATTTAAAGAACAGAAATAAAAACGTGTTTGTGTCATTTCACTCATTTTTACATTAAACAACAGAATCATTTATAAGCCAAGTGTCCGCGAAGATTGTCACGGCAATAACCTGGCTTGTGTATCACAACCTAATTCCCCATAGCAAGAGATGAGATGCATGGTGGAATCAGCTGTGTTGCCATGGAGAAAAAGAATACACCATCACAATTTAGTGGGTGAATGAATAATCATCATAATGACATCATTAGAATGTGTGCATTTCCAGTAAAAAATACAATCTCTAAACATAATTTAGTATCTTGTGAAGACAGTGTAAACGCGTATATGTAAAACAGGAAATGGTATTGTGTTCCTGTATGATAATGCAGTCACACATCAGTTCCCTGACACTTCTTGCCTCTCTATGCCAGCAACAGAAAGTGAGGTCACAGAGATCAGGTCATCTCGCTGAATACCTCCGACTGTCTTGTTTCCCCTCTCTGACCTTTGGTGGTAGAGGAATGAAACCTCGCAGCTTTTACCAACGTCTGTCAACCTAACGTATGTCTTGTGGAAAACAACATGAAATGGAATTGCTTTAACATAACACTGCTGTTTAAATGTCAAACCCAACGCATTGGGAAAGGCTCTGAATAGAGAAGTCAGTTGTACTTCATAGGCAACAAAGATGCATTAAATTAGCCTCTTGTTAAAAGGGCCTAATCTTTAGCTTGACTGGCTTATCTTTAGTTTGACTAGCTAACCAATGGAGCTGCGTAGTTGGCAGGTCTGCATGGTTGTTCGGTTTCATCTGTTACACATTCATGGACAAACACAGGCAAACATACTGGACTCTTATAAAGGGTTAGGTACTGGAATCTTATAAAGGGTTAGGTACTGGACTATTTCAAAGGGTAGGGTTAGATACTGGACTATTTCAAAGGGTAGGGTTAGGTACTGGACTCTTACAAAGGGTAGGGTTCGGTACTGGACTCTTACAAAGGGTAGGGTTAGGTACTGGACTCTTATAAAGGGTAGGGTTAGGTACTGGACTCTTATAAAGGGTAGGGTTAGGTACTGGACTCTTATACAGGGTAGGGTTAGGTACTGGACTCTTATAAAGGGTAGGGTTAGGTACTGGACTATTTCAAAGGGTAGGGTTAGGTACTGGACTCTTACAAAGGGTAGGGTTAGGTACTGGACTCTTACAAAGGGTAGGGTTGGATACTGGACTCTTATAAAGGGTAGGGTTAGGTACTGGACTCTTACAAAGGGTAGGGTTAGGTACTGGACTCTTACAAAGGGTAGGGTTAGGTACTGGACTCGTATAAAGGGTAGGGTTAGGTACTGAACTATTATAAAGTGTAAGGATATGTACTGAAGCTCATATAAAGACATACAAACTCATATTGTAGAAAACCCTTACAGTTACCCATGAGTACTTCCTGCAGTCTTCTCTAACTCTCAAACTCTGAAACACATTACTACTCTTCTGAGAGCAGAGGTAGTGGGGGGTTGGGCTTCTATTGTTTGCAGACACAATGCAGTGGCTTAAGTATTGGATAGGCTAGAAGTAGGCAATGTCACCAATATAAACATACATGGATGCTAGCAGCAATGGGCTAAAATACTGCACATAAAAGTATTCTAAGCTAGGCCATTGGCTATTAGTAGCAGACTGTATAAACAAGGGAGGCTAGCATGCAAAGTTGGGTAGTAGCAAACATTATAAACAATAGTGGCTAGCACGCTAGGCTATTAGGCAACAGACTGTAGGTAGTAAGTAGCAAACATTATAAACAATAGTGGCTAGCACGCTAGGCTAACAGGCAACAGGCTGTAGGTAGTAGCAAACATTATAAACAATAGGGACTAGCACCCTAGGCTAGTAGGCCTCAGGCTACTAGAGGTGTCTGATATGGGAAAACACAGGTTATTTTGCATCCCAGTACAATTTCAGAAAGGATGAATGAGAACCAGGCAGAAATTATCTGGCTGGCCGACCAAACTTATCTGGCCGACATGTCCTATCTGGCCAACTTGACCTGTTTAACTGTCTTGTTCTATCTGACTGGCCAGCTGAACGTTTCCTGTATGGCGGTCTGGCCAAACTTATCCTGTCCTACAGGCCAGCAGAACATATCCTGTATGGCCGACTTTTCCTATCTGGCCGACTTGTCCTATCTAGCCGACTTGTCCAGTCTGGACGAATTGTCCAATCTGGACGACTTTTCCTATCTGACCTGCCAGTCAAACGTATTCTATCCAGCCGGCCAGTCAAACTTAACCTATCTTGGTAGCTGCCCGAACTTAACCAATCTGGTTAAACGTATCCTGTCTCGCCAATTTACCCATTCTGGCCGACTTTTCTTATCTGACCGGCCAGCCAAACTTGCAATATCTTCCCAACTTATCCCATCAACCCGACTTGTCCCATCCGGCCAAATGTGTCCCATCTGGCCAGCCACCTGAACTTGTCCTATCTGGCCAGCAGGCTGAACTTGTCCTATCTGGCCGAACTTGTCCTATCTGGCCAGCATTCCGAATGTATCAAATCTGGCCGGCCAGCTGACTTGCCCTATCTGGCCGACTTATCCTATCAGGCCAACTTGTCCCATCTGGCCAAACATATCCTATCTGGCCGGCCAAACAAACTTGTCCTATCTGTCCGACTTGTCTTATCTGGCCGACAGAACTTATGCTATATGGCCGACTTGTCCTATCAGACCGAACTTATGCTTTCTCGCTAACTTGTCCTATCTGGCCGACTTATCCTATAGCCAGGTGGCCGAACTTACCAGGATCATTTGTCCTATCTGGACAAATGTGTCCTATCTGGCCGGCCAAACTGATCTTATCTGGCCGACATGTTTTATCTGTCAGACAGACCTGCTTTATCTGGCTGTCCAAACGTATCCTATCTGGCTAGCCACCTGAACGAATGCTATATGGTCAGCCGGCCGAACTTATCCTACCTGGCTAGCCACCTGAACGAATGCTATATGGCCAACTGGCCAGCCACCCAAACCGACTACTATCTGGCCAGGCCACCCAAATTTACACACACACACACACACACACACACACACACACACACACACACACACACACACACACACACACACACACACACACACACACACACACACACACACACACACATGCAATGAAATGAATGTGAAAGGTCAAGTATAATCCATTTCACTGCATTAGGCACTCATCCTGATCTAATGCATTTCCCCTGTTTCAAGTGTCTGTCACATCCTCGGGGGAGCACAGCTTGATTCATGTCTTTTTTCCAACTCAACTGAGAATTGATAGGGAGAAACATTAAACAAGGTTTGACATTCCACACTAATGGACACAGTCAGCGGCAAGTTGGCAAGACTGCTCCCTTTATTTCTTACCACATGTAGAGTTTGTATAATGAAAGAGCTCTACTTTCAGGGTTGTGATGATGATTGATTTCATCACCCTCTTACTGGAGTCTTCAGGCCTCGCCATCACTCACTTCCTGGGTCGCTAAAATGAATGGCTTTCCCCTGCTGTGACTTAAGAGGTTGTTTTCTCTTAACTTCGCATAAAAGCAGTGATCAAAAAATATAACATCTTGGTGAGCACACAACTTAATGATGATCGCCTTAAAGACGATAGGGATAACTTTTCATCTTGTCATAATGTCTCGACTGGTAAACACAGGTCTTTTATGGGTTGTATGATTTATTGATTGATTGATTGATTGATTAATTGATTGTTTTAATTTGCCAGCTACACACACAGTACTTACATTTTTAGATAGCGTGACAGATATATCGCGTGAAAGGGATATCACAAAAAAAAAGCTGACACTCATTTCCAATGTGGTCCCGAAAAGAAAAGTGGTCCTCTTGATGAAGATGGAGATTGACTAGTCTCTCTAGTAGTCGGTTCTGGATGATGGATGGTGAGTTGTGTCAGTGGTTTGGAAAGGCAGTAGCTTGTAGCTTGAGTGGAGGGGGCATTGAAGGTACTGCCAGGGAATGAACAAAGACAATCTGATAAATAGGCCCGGAGCTCTTTGTCAGTGCACCACACCTGCTTCTCCGATGATCAGTTCACTTCCTACACAGGAACTGCTTTTCTGCAAGTACAGGTCCGCCATTGCCGTAATGTGACACCCCACGCTCAAAAGCCACCACACATCGACAGTGGTTTTGAAACAGTCCCTTAGCCTTCTCTGCCATCCCTGGACTCCGCATGCAGTTGTTGTTATCATTCCCTGCAGATTTAAACAAAAAAAACAGCTCTGCATTGTTTCAATCCAGATAGTCTAGCAAGTTAGCTAGGTAACTGATGATACCTTCAATGACAGTCTGGAATTAAAACATATTGTACAAAGCTCTAGAATAAAACAATGTATTTAGCTCTAGAATTAAAACAATGTATAAAGCTCTAGAATAAAACATCATGTATAAAGCTCTAGAATAAAACATCATGTATAAAGCTCTAGAATAAAACAGCATGTATAAAGCTCTAGAATAAAACATCATGTATAAAGCTCTAGAATAAAACATCATGTATAAAGCTCTAGAATAAAACAGCATGTATAAAGCTCTAGAATAAAACAGCATGTATAAAGCTCTAGAATAAAACATAATATAGGAAGCTCTAGAATAAAGTAATGTTTTTAGCTCTAGAATTAAAACAATGTATAAAGCTCTGGAATAAAGCATAATCTATAAAGCTCTAGCAAAAAACACAATTTATAAAGCTCTGGAATTATAACATAATGTTTTAAGCTCTAGAATTAAAACACAATGTATGAAGCTCAGGAATTAAAACGTAATGTTTTAAGCTCTAGAATTAAAACAAATGACTGATTCTCTGACCTGTCAATATTTTTAATTTGCTGTTTTTGATTTTGTTATACTCTTGTAAATTCTATGGTTTTTACTAGATTACTTGTAGTTTTTCATGTTGTTTGTCTGTAATTTTTGTAATGACTTGGTGCTGCCTATCTTGGCCAGGACACTCTTGAAAAATATATTTTAAATCTCCATGAGCCCTTCCTGGTTAAATAAAGGTTAAATTTAAAAAAAATGTAAAAAATAAATACAAAAATGGATAAAGCTCTAGAATTTAAACAGAATGTATAAAGCTCTAGAATAAAACATAATAGGAAGCTATATAACAACAGTGAACACTGTGCATAGCAGCTGCCCAGTCGTATAATGTTTAAGGATGTAGCGCAACAATAAATCTGTCCCAATGTAATGTTAAATGCTTCTATACTTTTAAGGTTTCAGAGGTCACTTTTATTTTCCTCATAATGTAACAGAACAGGCTGGATGTACCAATGTACCTGTAAGGGCACAAGACGAGACCCAGATGCAGTAGGCAGATGGTTTGAGTCTTAAATATTTATGAATCCATCCAAAAGGAGTAGGCAAGAGAATAGTAATGGACAGGCAAAAGGTCGAAACCAGTTCAGAGTAGGAGGTACAGAGTGGCAGGCAGGCTCGAGGTCAGAGCAGGCAGAATGGTCAGGCAGGCGGGTACAGAGTCCAGGAGGTACAGAGTGGCAGGCAGGCTCGAGGTCAGAGTAGGCTGAATGGTCAGGCAGGTGCGTGCGGACTCCAGAAAACAGGCAAGGGTCAAAACCGGGAGGACGAGCAAAAAGAGAATAGAAGCAGGAGTACGGGAAAACCTGCTAGTTGACTTGAAAGACATACAAGATGAACTGGCACAGAGAGACAGGAAACACAGGGATAAATACACCAGGGAAAATAAGCAACAAGGTGGTGAGAACAATCACAAGGACAGGTGAAACTGATCAGGGTCCAACAGTATCGTCATTTACAGAATCTGTTAATGTCTCCAGTCGCGTAGAGTGGCCAAAACCCAGGACGAAGAGAGAGGATGGCCACAAGAAAGCATTGGTGGACCACATTTTACAGACACTCTTATCCAGAGCGACTTACAGGTGTATTTAGAGTTAAGTGCTTGCTCAAGTTGAAGTCGGGAAGTTTACATAAACTTAGATTGGAGTCATGAAAACTATTTTTTTCATACACTCCACAAATTTCTTGTTAACAAACTATAGTTTTGGCAAGTCGGTCAGGACCCGGTACAAAAGTATCTATATCCACAGTCAAACGAGTCCTATAACCTAAAATAACCTAACCTAAAATGCCGCTGAGCAAGGAGGAAACTCCTGTTCCAAAACCGCCATAAAAAAAACGGACTACGGTTTGCACCTGCACTTGGGGACTAAGATCATACTTTTTGGAGAAATGTCCTCTGGTCTGATGAAACAAAAATAGAACTGTTTGGCCATAATGACCATCAATATGTTTGCAGGAAAAAGGGGGAGGCTTGCAAGCCGAAGAACACCATCCCAACCGTGATGCCCGGGTGTGGCAGCATCATGGTGTGGGGGTGCTTTGCTGTAGGAGGGACTGGTGAACAAAATAGATGGCATCATGAGGATGGTAAACTATGTGGAAATATTGAAGCAACATCTCAAGACATCAGTCAGGAAGTTAAAGCTTGGGTCTTCCAAATGAACAATGACCCCAAGCATACTTCCAAAGTTGTGGCAAAATGGCTAAAGGACAACAAAGTCAAGGTATTGGAGTGGCCATCACAAAGCACTGACCTCAGTCCTATAGAAAATGTGTGGGCAGAACAGAAAAAGCCAACTTATTGTGGGAAGCTTGTGCAAGGCTACCCAAAACAATTAAACAATTAAACAATTCAACAGTTAAACAATTTATAGGCAATGCTACCAAAAACGAATTGAGTGTATGTAAACTTCTGACCCACTGGGAACGTGATGAAATAAATAAAAGCTGAAATAAATCATTGTCTCTACTATTATTCTGATATTTCACATTCTTAAAATAAGGAAATTTTTAATAGGATTAAATGTTGGGAATTGTGAAAAACTGAGTTTAAATGTATTTGGATTAGGTGTATGTAAACTTCTGACTTCAACTGTATATCACCTAGGGGATTTGAACCTGTTAAATGTTGGTTACTGGCCCAAGTTCTCAACCACTTGGCTCCTTGCCGCCACATGAGTCCCAGGGACCATTTCAGGTCCTCAGTGATGTGCACGCCAAGGACCTGACGCTTTTTACCCACTCCACTGAGTCCCTGTCAATGTGGATCGCGTCGTGCTCTCTCGTCTGTCTCCTCTAGTCCATGACCAGCTCCATTGTTTTGTTGACATTAAGTGAGAGGTTATTTTCCTCACACCACTCTGCCAGGGCCGTTCACCTTCTCCCTGGAGGCTGTCTCGTCATTGTTGGTAATCAGGTCTACCACTGGTTTGTCGTCAGCAAACTGGATGATGGAGTTGGAGACGTGCATGGGCACTCAGACATGGGTGAACAGGGAGTACAGGACGGGGCTGTGCATGCACCCCTGTTGGGCTCCTGTGCTGAGGATCAGCGTGACGTAGTTGTTGTTGCCTACCTTCACCACCGGGGGTCGGCCTCGTCAAAAGTCTAGTACCCAGTTGCACAGGATGGGGTTCAGACCCAGGGCCCTGAGCTTAGTGATGAGCTTGGAGGGCACTATGGTGTTGAAAGCTGAGCCTGTAGGTTGATGAAGAGCATTCTTACATAGGTATTTCTCTTGTCCAGGTGGGAGAACGACCTGTGCAGCACAATGGGGATTGCGTCATCTGTGGATAAACGACGAGAGTTTAATTATTTGGATAGAATATTCAAGACTGTGCAAATTGGTTTCAAAGAGTTTCATGGGAAGCATTTTTAGAAGACATTGAGAAAACATTTTGAAACAATAAATGGTGAACATCTCAGCTCAGACATGGATGAAACTAAATATAATGCCCAAATTGTTTACATCTCTGGAACACTGAGTTATTTATTTACATTCATGCATTCTATTCTGCACAGTTATCCATTTCCCCGCCACAAACCAGCGGAGGATGCAGAGGTGAGGACGGCTCATACCTGCCCGGAATGTTCTGTCATGTCCACATCAACACCGCAACTTATTTTTCTCTTAGCAGGGGATAACATACACAGTACATACTCCTCTCTTCCTCTGTCTTCTCTCATCTCTCCCTCTATCTTCCCTGATCTCTCCCTCTGCCTTCCCTCATCTCTCCCTCTATCTTCCCTCAGGTCTCCCTCTCTTCCTTTGTCTTTTCTGTCTAAAGAGCAGAGCAATGTTTCAAGATGTGAATTGATGAGTTACAGCTGATGTTTCGTACCTGTTTTGAGCTATGCTTACCAACTATGGTTTTGATTGAGCATGCTGACCTTCGGATGGAGTGAGATGGCAGCGTTCACCTCAGGAATGTCCTGTGCCTAGGTCAGCAAAGTCTACAGGACAGAGTAGATGAGGGGGTTGAGCCCCAGGACCAGGGCACACACCAGGCAGTAGAAGCCCGGCATGGTGCCTCCCCACAGACATCGTCTCAGCTCCCTCTGGGTCATCGTCTGGCCCCTGGTCCTCGCCAGCCTCTTCCTGTAATCAATCAATCAAATTACGTGACTACAGTACATTTCTGTGCTGTTATATACCATCTGTAGACATTACGTGACTACAGTACTGTATTACCCCATCCTTCCCATGTTCAGGGATCATTTCCACAACAAATTAAATGTGTCTTAGACAAATATTGTCCTTCTAGGTATCTGAGGAGATTCGCTCTACTCCATGATCCCCCCCCCTCTGTTTTGGGGAACAGAGCACTAAGTCAACTTTAAAGCCGACGTAGGTTATAATGGATGATGCTCTCAGCACTTGATGTTGTTCTCTTGCGTTAGGCTACAGCCCATATTTAATGTGTTGATTCCGCCTTTCTCTCACACGGGGCTTAGTGGTGCAGAGCTCTCCAGGTCTCACTGGGAAGCCACCATTGCACAGACGCACTCTACCGCACTGCTCTGTGTGTGTTTCTGTGTGTGTCTGTGTGTGTGTCTCTGTCTCTCTCTGTGTGTGTGTGTGTGTGTGTGTGTGCGTGCGTGCGCGTGCGTGCGCGCGTCTGTGTGTCTCTGTCTCTGTGTGTGGGTGGGTGTGTGTGTGTGTGTGTGTGCGTGCGTGCACGTGCGCGTGCGTGTGTCAACCAGCAAATGTAGTGCTAGGTTATTTTCTCACTCAGTGGTCAATGTGATAATGAATAGTTTTTTTTCACAGTACGACAATATTAATACAGTTAGGCCTCAGTCCTGTCTGCAGGCCGGTTTACGTTTTCTTCCTGATTAATGACACACTTTTGGAAGTCTGTGCATAAGAGGAACCTGAGTGCCTCAGCTGCAGATGTCAATTTAATGCATTTGGTAGTTTTACCTTCACAATGCTGATTCAACAGTTGTATTATCCTGTTTTGTTTTTTGGTTTACTGGTTTACTAGTTCGCTGGCTTGCAGTTGTACGTACTGGTTTGCTGGCTTGCCGGTGTACTGCTTTACTGGCTTGCTGGTTTCCGGGCTTGCTGGTTTTCTGGCTTGCTGGTTTTCTGGCTTGCTGGTTTACTGGTGTGCTGGTTAACTGGTTTGCTGGCTTGCTGGTTTACTGGCTTGCTGGTTTCCTGGCTTTCTGGCTTGCTGGTTTACTGGTTTGCTGGCTTGCTGGTTTGCTGGCTTGCTGGTTTACTGGCTTGCTGGTTTGCTGGTTTGCTGGCTTGCTGGTTTGCTGGCTTGCTGGTTTGCTGGCTTGCTGGTTTCCTGGCTTTCTGGCTTGCTGGTTTACTGGTTTGCTGGCTTGCTGGTTTGCTGGCTTGCTGGTTTACTGGCTTGCTGGTTTGCTGGTTTGCTGGCTTGCTGGTTTGCTGGCTTGCTGGTTTGCTGGCTTGCTGGTTTGCTGGCTTGCTGGCTTGCTAGGTGGCTTTCTGGCATACTGACTTTGTCCTACAACAAGTCGGTCGTGATGGTCCAGATGGTGTCTATATTACCATCCGCATCCCCAAGCCTCTACGTATAGCCAGCCCTGCTGACAGAAAGCTTTTATCCCAACCTCCTCCAAGGCAAATTGATTCCACACTTCACAGATTATGCAAACATTGCACAGGGAAACGAGGTAGAAATGTAATGGAGTGAATCAGGACACAATTATATACTTTTCTCTCTTTCTGTACTAAAGCAACATAAATATGATTAGCGTATGTTAACTTAGTATCAGAAGAGAGAGAACGGCCTGTAATATGCTGTGATACAGTACTCTGAACCCGGAGGACGGCCTATAATATGCTGTGATACAGTACTCTGAACCCAGGGGACGGCCTGTAATATACTGTGATACAGTACTCTGAACCCAGGGGACGGCCTGTAATATGCTGTGATACAGTACTCTGAACCCAGGGGACGGCCTGTAATATGCTGTGATACAGTACTCTGAACCCAGGGGACGGCCTGTAATATGCTGTGATACAGTACTCTGAACCCAGGGGACGGCCTGTAATATGCTGTGATACAGTACTCTGAACCCAGGGGACGGCCTGTAATATGCTGTGATACAGTACTCTGAACCCAGGGAACGGCCTGTAATATGCTGTGATACAGTACTCTGAACCCAGGGAACGGCCTGTAATATGCTGTGATACAGTACTCTGAACCCAGGGGACGGCCTGTAATATGCTGTGATACGGTATCTGGCCCTTTGCCTCTTTAACACATCAAATCAAATGTATTTATAAAGCCCTTCTTACATCAGTTGATATCTCAAAGTGCTGTACAGAAACCCAGCCTAAATCCCCAAACACTAAGCAATGCAGGTGTAGAAGCACACATGCACATTCAATGGAAACGCAGTTTAGACAGTGAGCATGAGAAATAAAAACAAAGTTAAACCCATGAACATCTTTTCTCATACAGCAGATCATTATATTCTGTCAAGATAACTTCTGTGATGGTTTTGTAAAAACACAGTTAAGGATTTTAGAGAAATTACCTATTCAGTTGTAGAGCAGTGAAGTAATGTGTCAGCACCATGGTTACATTTATCAGCACCATGGTTAAATTTGTCTGGGCCATGCTAGCCATGGTTACATTTGTCTGGGCCATGCTAGCCATGGTTACATTTGTCAAGGGCCATGGTTACATTTATCAGCACCATGGTTACATTTGTCAGGGCCATGGTTACATTTATCAGCACCATGGTTACATTTATCAGCACCATGGTTACATTTGTCAGGGCCATGGTTACATTTATCAGGGTCATGGTTACATTTGTCAGCACCATGGTTACATTTGTCAGGGCCATGGTTACATTTATCAGCACCATGGTTACATTTGTCAGGGCCATGGTTATATTTGTCAGGGCCATGGTTATATTTATCAGCACCATGGTTACATTTGTCAGGGCCATGGTTACATTTATCAGCACCATGGTTACATTTATCAGCACCATGGTTACATTTGTCAGGGCCATGGTTACATTTGTCAGAGCCATGGTTACATTTATCAGCACCATGGTTACATTTGTCAGGGCCATGGTTACATTTATCAGGGCCATGGTTACATTTATCAGGGCCATGGTTACATTTATCAGCACCTTGGTTACGTTTGTCAGGGTCATGGTTACATTTATCAGCACCATGGTTACATTTGTCAGGGTCATGGTTACATTTATCAGGGTCATGGTTACATTTATAAGCACCATGGTTACGTTTGTCAGGGTCATGGTTACATTTGTCAGCACCATGGTTACATTTGTCAGGGCCATGGCTTCATTTGTCAGGTGCATGGTTACATTTATCAGCACCATGGTTACATTTGTCAGGGCCATGGTTATATTTGTCAGGGCCATGGTTACATTTATCAGCACCATGGTTACATTTGTCAGGGCCATGGTTACATTTATCAGCATAATGGTTACATTTATCAGCACCATGGTTACATTTGTCAGGGCCATGGTTACATTTGTCAGAGCCATGGTTACATTTATCAGCACCATGGTTACATTTGTCAGGGCCATGGTTACATTTATCAGCACCATGGTTACATTTGTCAGGGTCATGGTTACATTTATCAGGGCCATGGTTACATTTGTCAGGGTCATTGTTACATTTATCAGGGCCATGGTTACATTTATCAGGGCCATGGTTACATTTGTCAGGGTCATGGTTACATTTATCAGGGTCATGGTTACATTTATCAGGGCCATGGTTACATTTGTCAGGGTCATGGTTACATTTATCAGGGCCATGGTTACATTTGTCAGGGTCATGGTTACATTTGTCAGGGCCATGGTTACATTTATCAGCACCATGGTTACATTTGTCAGGGCCATGGTTACATTTGTCAGGGCCATGGTTACATTTTTCAGGGCCATGGTTACATTTATCAGGGTCATGGTTACATTTGTCAGCACCATGGTTACATTTGTCAGGGCCATGGTTACATTTGTCAGGTGCATGGTTACATTTGTCAGGGCCATGGTTATATTTGTCAGGGCCATGGTTACATTTATCAGCACCATGGTTACATTTGTCAGGGCCATGGTTACATTTATCAGCACCATGGTTACATTTATCAGCACCATGGTTACATTTGTCAGCACCATGGTTATATTTGTCAGCGCCATGGTTACATTTGTCAGAGCCATGGTTACATTTATCAGCACCATGGTTACATTTGTCAGGGCCATGGTTACATTTGTCAGAGCCATGGTTACATTTATCAGCACCATGGTTACATTTGTCAGGGTCATGGTTACATTTATCAGGGCCATGGTTACATTTATCAGCACCATGGTTACATTTGTCAGGGTCATGGTTACATTTATCAGGGCCATGGTTACATTTGTCAGAGCCATGGTTACATTTATCAGCACCATGGTTACATTTGTCAGGGTCATGGTTACATTTATCAGGGCCATGGTTACATTTATCAGCACCATGGTTACATTTGTCAGGGTCATGGTTACATTTATCAGGGCCATGGTTACATTTATCAGCACCATGGTTACGTTTGGCAGGGTCATGGTTACATTTGTCAGCACCATGGTTACATTTGTCAGGGCCATGGTTACATTTGTCAGGTGCATGGTTACATTTATCAGCACCATGGTTACATTTGTCAGGGCCATGGTTTTATTTGTCAGGGCCATGGTTACATTTATCAGCACCATGGTTACATTTGTCAGGGCCATGGTTACATTTATCAGCACCATGGTTACATTTATCAGCACCATGGTTACATTTGTCAGGGCCATGGTTACATTTGTCAGAGCCATGGTTACATTTATCAGCACCATGGTTACATTTGTCAGGGCCATGGTTACATTTGTCAGAGCCATGGTTACATTTATCAGCACCATGTTTACATTTGTCAGGGTCATGGTTACATTTATCAGGGCCATGTTTACATTTGTCAGGGCCATGGTTACATTTGTCAAGGTCATGGTTACATTTATCAGGGTCATGGTTACATTTATCAGGGTCATGGTTACATTTGTCAGGGTCATGGTTACATTTATCAGGGCCATGATTACATTTGTCAGGGTCATGGTTACATTTGTCAGGGCCATGGTTACATTTATCAGCACCATGGTTACATTTGTCAGGGCCATGGTTACATTTGTCAGGGCCATGGTTACATTTGTCAGGTCCATGGTAGCCATGGTTGCATTTGTCAGGGCCATGGTTACATTTATCAGGGTCATGGTTACATTAGTCAGCACCATGGTTACATTTGTCAGGGCCATGGTTACATTTGTCAGAGCCATGGTTACATTTATGAGCACCATGGTTACATTTGTCAGGGTCATGGTTACATTTATCAGGGCCATGGTTACATTTGTCAAAGTCATGGTTACATTTATCAGGGCCATGGTTACATTTGTCAGGGTCAAGGTTACATTTATCAAGGTCATGGTTACATTTGTCAGGGCCATGGTTACATTTGTCAGGGTCATGGTTACATTTATCAGGGCCATGGTTACATTTGTCAGGGTCATGGTTACATTTATCAGGGCCATGGTTACATTTATCAGCACCATGGTTACGTTTGTCAGGGTTATGGTTACATTTATCAGCACCATGGTTACATTTATCAGGGCCATGGTTACATTTGTCAAAGTCATGGTTACATTTATCAGGGCCATGGTTACATTTGTCAGGGTCAAGGTTACATTTATCAAGGTCATGGTTACATTTGTCAGGGCCATGGTTACATTTATCAGCACCATGGTTACGTTTTTCAGGGTTATGGTTACATTTATCAGCACCATGGTTACATTTGTCAGGGTCATGGTTACATTTGTCAGGGTCATGGTTACATTTGTCAGGGTCATGGTTACATTTGTCAGCACCATGGTTACATTTGTCAGCACCATGGTTACATTTGTAAGGGTCATGGTTACATTTGTCAAGGCCATCGTTACATTTATCAGCACCATGGTTACATTTATCAGCACCATGGTTACATTTATCAGCACCATGGTTACATTTGTCAGGGTCATGGTTACATTTGTCTGGGCCATGGTAGCCATGGTTACATTAGTCAGGGTCATGGTTACATTTGTCAGCTGCATGGTTACATTTATCAGCACCATGGTTACATTTATCAGGGTCATGGTTACATTTGTCAGCAACATGGTTACATTTGTCAGGGTCATGGTTACATTTATCAGCAACATGGTTACATTTGTCAGAGCCATGGTTACATTTATCAGCACCATGGTTACATTTATCAGGGTCATGGTTACATTTGTCTGGGCAATGGTAGCCATGGTTACATTTGTCAGGGTCATGGTTACATTTATCAGCAACATGGTTACATTTGTCAGGGTCATGGTTACATTTATCAGCAACATGGTTACATTTGTCAGAGCCATGGTTACATTTATCAGCACCATGGTTACATTTTTCAGGGTCATGGTTACATTTTTCAGCACCATGGTTACATTTGTCAGGGCCATGGTTACATTTATCAGCACCATGGTTACATTTGTCAAGGTCATAGTTACATTTGTCAGGTGCATGGTTACATTTGTCAGGGCCATGGTTACATTTGTCAGGGCCATGGTTACATTTGTCAGCACCATGGTTACATTTGTCAGGGCCATGGTTACATTTGTCAGCACCATGGTTACATTTATCAGCACCATGGTTACATTTGTCAGGGTCATAGTTACATTTGTCAGGGCCATGGTTACATTTGTCAGGGCCATGGTTACATTTGTCAGGGTCATGGTTACATTTGTCAGGGCCATGGTTACATTTGTCAGCACCATGGTTACATTTGTCAGGGTCATAGTTACATTTGTCAGGGTCATGGTTACATTTGTCAGCACCATGGTTACATTTGTCAGGGCTATGGTTACATTTATCAGGTTCGTGGTTACATTTGTCAGGTGCATGGTTACATTTGTCAGGGCCATGGTTACATTTGTCAGGGCCATGGTAGCCATGGTTACATTTGTCAGGGTCATGGTTACATTTGTCAGGTGCATGGTACATTTGTCAGGTGCATGGTACATTTGTCAGGGGCATGGTTACATTTGTCAGGGCCATGGTTACATTTGTCAGGGCCATGCTAGCCATGGTTACATTTGTCAGGGCCATGGTTTCATTTGTCAGGGTCATGGTTATATTTGTCAGGGTCATGGTTACATATGTCAGGGCCATGGTAGCCATGGTTACATTTGTCAGGGCCATGGTTACATTTGTCAGGGGCATGGTTACATTTGTCAGGTTCATGGTAGCCATGGTTACATTTGTCAGGGACATGGTTATATTTATCAGCACCATGGTTATATTTGCCAGGGTCATGGTTACATTTGTCAGCACCATGGTTACATTTGTCAGGGTCATAGTTACATTTGTCAGGGTCATGGTTACATTTGTCAGCACCATGGTTACATTTGTCAAAGCCATGGTTACATTTATCAGGGTTGTGGTTTCATTTGTCAGGTGCATGGTTACATTTGTCAGGGCCATGGTTACATTTGTCAGGGCCATGGTAGCCATGGTTACATTTGTCAGGGTCATGGTTACATTTGTCAGGTGCATGGTACATTTGTCAGGGGCATGGTTACATTTGTCAGGACCATGGTTACATTTGTCAGGGCCATGGTAGCCATGGTTACATTTGTCAGGGCCATGGTTTCATTTGTCAGGGTCATGGTTATATTTGTCAGGGTCATGGTTACATATGTCAGGGCCATGGTAGCCATGGTTACATTTGTCAAGGCCATGGTTACATTTGTCAGGGGCATGGTTACATTTGTCAGGTTCATGGTAGCCATGGTTACATTTGTCAGGGACATGGTTATATTTATCAGCACCATGGTTATATTTGCCAGGGTCATGGTTACATTTGTCAGCACCATGGTTACATTTATCAGCACCATGGTTATATTTGTCAGGTGCATGGTACATTTGTCAGGTGCATGGTACATTTGTCAGGTGCATGGTACATTTGTCAGGGGCATGGTTACATTTGTCAGGGCCATGGTTACATTTGTCAGGGCCATGCTAGCCATGGTTACATTTGTCAGGGCCATGGTTTCATTTGTCAGGGTCATGGTTATATTTGTCAGGGTCATGGTTACATATGTCAGGGCCATGGTAGCCATGGTTACATTTGTCAGGGCCATGGTTACATTTGTCAGGGGCATGGTTACATTTGTCAGGTTCATGGTAGCCATGGTTACATTTGTCAGGGACATGGTTATATTTATCAGCACCATGGTTATATTTGCCAGGGTCATGGTTACATTTGTCAGCACCATGGTTACATTTGTCAGGGTCATAGTTACATTTGTCAGGGTCATGGTTACATTTGTCAGCACCATGGTTACATTTGTCAAAGCCATGGTTACATTTATCAGGGTCGTGGTTACATTTGTCAGGTGCATGGTTACATTTGTCAGGGCCATGGTTACATTTGACAGGGCCATGGTAGCCATGGTTACATTTGTCAGGGTCATGGTTACATTTGTCAGGTGCATGGTACATTTGTCAGGGGCATGGTTACATTTGTCAGGACCATGGTTACATTTGTCACGGCCATGGTAGCCATGGTTACATTTGTCAGGGCCATGGTTTCATTTGTCAGGGTCATGGTTATATTTGTCAGGGTCATGGTTACATATGTCAGGGTCATGGTAGCCATGGTTACATTTGTCAAGGCCATGGTTACATTTGTCAGGGGCATGGTTACATTTGTCAGGTTCATGGTAGCCATGGTTACATTTGTCAGGGACATGGTTATATTTATCAGCACCATGGTTATATTTGCCAGGGTCATGGTTACATTTGTCAGCACCATGGTTACATTTATCAGCACCATGGTTATATTTGTCAGGTGCATGGTACATTTGTCAGGTGCATGGTACATTTGTCAGGGGCATGGTTACATTTGTCAGGGCCATGGTTACATGTGTCAGGGCCATGGTAGCCATGGTTACATTTGTCAGGGCCATGGTTTCATTTGTCAGGGTCATGGTTATATTTGTCAGGGTCATGGTTACATATGTCAGGGCCATGGTAGCCATGGTTACATTTGTCAGGGCCATGGTTACATTTGTCAGGGGCATGGTTACATTTGTCAGGTTCATGGTAGCCATGGTTACATTTGTCAGGGACATGGTTATATTTATCAGCACCATGGTTATATTTGCCAGGGTCATGGTTACATTTGTCAGCACCATGGTTACATTTGTCAGGGTCATAGTTACATTTGTCAGGGTCATGGTTACATTTGTCAGCACCATGGTTACATTTGTCAAAGCCATGGTTACATTTATCAGGGTCGTGGTTACATTTGTCAGGTGCATGGTTACATTTGTCAGGGCCATGGTTACATTTGTCAGGGCCATGGTAGCCATGGTTACATTTGTCAGGGTCATGGTTACATTTGTCAGGTGCATGGTACATTTGTCAGGGGCATGGTTACATTTGTCAGGACCATGGTTACATTTGTCAGGGCCATGGTAGCCATGGTTACATTTGTCAGGGCCATGGTTTCATTTGTCAGGGTCATGGTTATATTTGTCAGGGTCATGGTTACATATGTCAGGGCCATGGTAGCCATGGTTACATTTGTCAAGGCCATGGTTACATTTGTCAGGGGCATGGTTACATTTGTCAGGTTCATGGTAGCCATGGTTACATTTGTCAGGGACATGGTTATATTTATCAGCACCATGGTTATATTTGCCAGGGTCATGGTTACATTTGTCAGCACCATGGTTACATTTATCAGCACCATGGTTATATTTGTCAGGGTCATGGTTACATTTGCCAGGGTCATGGTTATATTTGTCAGCGCCATGCATTATAACTGTGTGGCCTGCCATGCGTTGACCCTATCAGGGTGACTGCAGAGTGGTTGTTCAACAACATTCAGTCTGGGGGTGATTGTGTTGTGATTGTCAGTGACTCTTCACAACATTTTAGACCATCAGAGGTCCATTCTGCCATTTTGGCAGTAAGGGACAGACATAAATCTTCTATTCCACAAACCAATTTGTAACTTTACTTGACAGTATGCAATAACTCTTGGTTTGGAACATGCCACCTTTTTTCATTTATTTTTGTACCTTTATTTAACTAGGCAAGTCAGTTATAAATAACATAAATAATATAGCAATTATTTCACCGCCCACACATTTGTTTTCCCACAATGCACCAATATAACGAGTTCACAATGTTTTACAGTTGATAATACACTAACTATGGAAATTACAGACATCCTTTATAGTTCGGGAAGACAATGCTGGCAGTGGACGCCAGCCTTCAACATTTGAAGTTAGTTGACAAAATATCCGCTTAGGACCTAAGGGGATCCAATTCATTCATCATTAGCTTCTCAGTTTCCGTCAAAATCACAGAGCTTAGCCAGTAGTCTAACATAGTTAGTTAAAAAACTGTACTTTAAATACTCATTTTACATGGCCCTTTACATATGCTGTTTCCCTTATCTCAAACCACAAGCCCCATATTATTTTAAGCCTGTGTGTTAATTGAATCCATGAAGGTATTCATCTTCGAAATGAAGAATACATTCCACCTTGCTTTCCCATCCCAACCAAATGTATGAATGAGATTTAGAGACGTTCCAACTCTTTTTCTTCTCAGAACTATTATGAATGAGCTGTGTGGGAAAGATGATATTACTGAGAACCTCTATGAAAGGCTATTTATGGATTATCTATCTGTCTGTCTGTCTGTCTGTCTGTCTGTCTGTCTGTCTGTCTGTCTGTCTGTCTGTCTGCTGTCTGTCTGTCTGTCTGTCTGTCTGTCTGTCTGTCTGTCTGTCTGTCTGTCTGTCTGTCTGTATGTATGTATGTATGTCTGTCTATGTGTCTGTCTATGTGTCTGTCTATTCATCTGTATGTATGTCTCTCTATGTGTCTGTCTGTTTATATGTATGTATGTCTCTCTATTTGTCTGTCTATTTACCTGTATGTCTGTCTATGTGTCTGTCTGTTTATCTGTATGTCTGTCTATGTGTCTTTCTATTTACCTGTATGTCTGTCTATGTATCTGTGTCTGTCTATTTACCTGTCTATTCATCTGTATGTATGTCTCTCTATGTGTCTGTCTATGTGTCTGTCTATTTATCTGTCTATGTGTCTGTCTATGTGTCTGTGTCTGTCTATTTACCTGTATGTCTCTCTATGTGTCTGTCAATTTATCTGTATGTATGTCTCTCTATGTGTCTGTCTATTAATCTGTGTGTATGTCTCTCTATGTGTCTGTCAATTTATCTGTATGTCTGTCTGTCTACATATCTGTCTATTCATCTGTGTGTATGTCTCTCTATGTATCTGTCTGTTCATCTGTATGTATGTCTCTCTATGTGTCTGTCTATTCATCTGTATGTCTGTCTGTCTACGTATCTATCTATCTATTTACCTGTCACTCTATCATCTGATAATGAATTCTTTGAAATTGGTTGGGAAAGATCTCCAAATGAATTTGCTCACAACAATCTGATTTTTAGCATACCGGGATTGCCTTTCCTGCCAAATAAATGTGTACAATGAAAAAAAAAGTCTGCATGTGAGATGACAACATTTTTAAATTAATCTTGTCAATATCACTTTAGCGTTAAAACACAATTTAGGATTTAAATGCAGTGTATATAAATACACATACAGTATATAAATATATAAATATATAAATATATATATATATATATATATATATATATATATATATATATATATATATATATATATATATACCAAAGTACTGAGTAAAGGCTCTGAATACTTATGTAAGTTAGATTATATATATAATATATATATATATATATATATATATTATATATATATATATATATACACTGCTCAAAAAAATAAAGGGAACACTAAAATAACACATCCTAGATCTGAATGAATGAAATATTCTTTTTTCTTTACATAGTTGAATGTGTTGACAACAAAATCACACACAAATTATCAATGGAAATCAAATTTATCAACCCATGGAGGTCTGGATTTGGAGTCACACTCAAAATTAAAGTGGAAAACCACACTACAGGCTGATCCAACTTTGATGTAATGTCCTTAAAACAAGTCAAAATGAGGCTCAGTAGTGTGTGGGGCCTCCACGTGCCTGTATGACCCCCCTACAACGCCTGGGCATGCTCCTGATGAGGTGGCGGATGGTCTCCTGAGGGATCTCCTCCCAGACCTGGACTAAAGCATCCGCCAACTCCTGGACAGTTTGTGGTGCCACGTGGCGTTGGTGGATGGAGCGAGACATGATGTCCCAGATGTGCTCAATTGGATTCAGGTCTGGGGAACGGGCGGGCCAGTCCATAGCATCAATGCCTTCCTCTTGCAGGAACTGCTGACACACTCCAGCCACATGAGGTCTAGCATTGTCTTGCGTTAGGAGGAACCCAGGGCCAACCGCACCAGCATATGGTCTCACAAGGGGTCTGAGGATCTCATCTCGGTACCTAATGGCAGTCAGGCTACCTCTGGCGAGCACATGGCGGGCCATGCGGCCCACCCAAAGAAATGCCACCCCACACCCCATGCCAAATGCCACCCCACACCCCACGCCACCCCCGCCACCCCACACCCCACGCCAAACCGGTCATTTTGGAGGATGTTGCAGGAAACAGAACCGTCTCCACGGCGTCTCCAGACTCTGTCACGTCTGTCACATGTGCTCAGTGTGAACCTGCTTTCATCTGTGAAGAGCACAGGGCGCCAGTGGCGAATTTGCCAATCTTGGTGTTCTCTGGCAAATACCAAACGACCTGCACGGTGTTGGGCTGTAAGCACAACCCCCACCTGTGGACGGGCCCTCATACCACCCCCATGGAGTCTGTTTCTGACCGTTTGAGAAGAAACATGCACATTTGTGGCCTGCTGGAGATCATTTTGCAGGGCTCTGGCAGTGCTCCTCCTGCTCCTCCTTGCACAAAGGTGGAGGTAGCGGTCCTACTGCTGGGTTGTTGCCCTCCTACGGCCTCCTCCACATCTCCTGATGTACTGGCCTGTCTCCTGGTAGCGCCTCCATGCTCTGGACACTACGCTGACAGACACAGCAAACCTTCTTGCCACAGCTCGCATTGATGTGCCATCCTGAATGAGCTGCACTACCTGAGCCACTTGTGTGGGTTGTAGACTCCGTCTCATGCTACCACTAGAGTGAAAGCACTGCCAGCATTCAAAAGTGACCAAAACATCAGCCAGGAAGCATAGGAACTGAGAAGTGGTCTGTGGTCACCTCCTGCAGAACCACTCCTTTATTGGGGGTGTCTTGCTAATTGCCTATAATTTCCACCTGTTGTCTATTCCATTTGCACAACAGCATGTGAAATTTATTGTCAATCAGTGTTGCTTTCTAAGTGGACAGTTTGATTTCACAGAAGTGTGATTGACTTGGAGTTACATTGTGTTGTTTAAGTGTTCCCTTAATTTTTTTGAGCAGTGTATATATATATATATATATATATATATATATATATATATATATATATATAGAGAGAGAGAGAGAGAGCGAGAGAGAGAGAGAGAGAGAGAGAGAGAGAGAGAGAGAGAGATAAACTCCCATATCTACTGGGTAAACACCATTGTAAATACAACCCATATTTATGCTTATTTATTTTCCCTTGTGTTCTTCAACAATGCATACATTGTTACAACACTGTATATGTATATGTATATGTATGTATATGTATGTATATATGTATATGTATATATGTATATGTATAATATGACATTTGTAATGTCTTTATTGTTTTGACATTTCTGTATGTGTAATGTTTACTGTTCATTTTTATTGTTTATTTCACTTTTGTATATTATCTACCTCACTTGCTTTGGCAATGTTAACACGTGTTTCCCATGCAAATAAAGCCCCTTGAATTGAATTGAATTGAGATATATATATATATATTCAAATACACACATTTTTTTTCCAAACTACACATAATACCGCATAATGGCGAAGGAAACACTTTTTTTTGCACATTTATGAAAATACAAACTGAAAAATCTAACTTACATAAGTATTCAGACCCTTTACTCAGTACTTTGTTGAAGCTACTTTGGCAGCGATTACAGCCTAGAGTCTTCTTGGGACAACGCGACAAGCTTGGCACACCTGCATTCGGGGAGTTTCACCCATTCTTCTCAGCAGATCCTCTCCAGGTCTGTCAGGTTGGATGGAGAGCGTTGCTGCACAGCATTTTTCAGGTCTCTCCAGAGATGCTCGATCGGCTTCATGTCCGGGGTCTGGCTGGGCCACTCAAGGACATTCAGAGACTTGTCCCGAATGCCACAGCCACTCCTGCATTATTGTGGCTTTGTGCTTAGAATCGTTGTCCTTCTGGAAGGTGAACCTTTGCCCCAGTCTGATGTCCTGAAGCTCTGGAGCAGATTTTCATCAAGAATCTCTCTGTGCTTTGCTCTGTTCATCTTTCCCTCGATGCTGACTAGTCTCCCAGTCCCTGCCGCTGTCACGCCCTGGCCTTAGTTATCTTTGTTTTCTTTATTATTTTGGTTAGGCCAGGGTGTGACATGGGTGATTTATGTGTTGTGTCTTGTCTAGGGGTTTTTGTAGATTTATGGGGTTGTGTTCTTTTAGGTGTCTAGGGAAGTCTATGGTTGCCTGGATTGGTTCTCAATCAGAGGCAGGTGGTTATCTTTGTCTCTGATTGGGAGCCATATTTAGGCAGCCATTTTCTTTGGGTATTTTGTGGGTGATTGTTTCCTGTGTCAGTGTTTGTGCCACATGGGACTGTTTTCGGTTTTCACGTTTCTTGTTTTGTAGTTGTGTTCATGTTTAGTGTCTCTTATTAAAGAACCATGAACTATAACCACGCTGCGTTTTGGTCCGCCTCTCCTTCCCAAGAAGAAAGCCGTTACAGAACCCCCCACCACAACAGGACCAAGCGGCGTGGTGACAGGCAGCGCCAGCAGGGGCAGCGCAATCAGTACTTCTGGACGTGGTAGGAAATCCTCGACGGGAGAGGACCCTGGGCAAAGCCAGGGGAGTGTCGCCGCCCCAAGGTGCAGCAGGAGAAGTGGAAGCAGGAGCAGCGCGAGGAGGAATGGACAAGTAGGAATGGACATGGGAGGACGAGTTGGACAGTGATGGACCCTGGACACAGCTTACCGGAAAGCGAAAGAGACCGGGCAGGCACCGTGTTATGCTGTGGAGCGCACGGTGTCCCCAGTGCGGGTGCATAGCCCGGTGCGGTACCTACCAGCTCCTCGCATCGGCCGGGCTAGAGTGCCATGAAGCCGGCTCTACGCATCTGGTCTCCAGTGCGTCTCCTTGGGCCGGCGTACATGGCACCAGCCTTACGCATGGTGTCCCCGGTTCGCCTGCACAGCCCAGTGCGGGCTATTCCACCTTGCCACACTGGCAGGGTGTCTGGGAGCATTCAACCAGGTAAGGTTGGGCAGGCTCGGTGCTCAAGAGCTCCAGTGCGCCTGCATGGTCCGGTCTATCCAGTGCCACCTCCACACACCAGCCCTCCGGTGGCAGCCCCCCGTACCAGGCTTCCTGTGCGTGTCCAGAGCCCAGTACTCCCTGTTCCTCCTCCCCGCACTCGCCCTGAGGTGCGTGTCCTCGGCCCAGGACCACCAGTGCCGGCACCACGCACCAGGCCTACAGTGCGCCTTGTCTGTCCAGAGCTGCTAGAGTCTCCCGTCTGTCCAGAGCTGCTAGAGTCTCCCGTCTGTCCAGAGCTGCTAGAGTCTCCCGTCTGTCCAGAGCTGCTAGAGTCTCCCGCCTGTCCAGAGCTGCTAGAGTCTCCCACCTGTCCAGAGCTGCTAGAATCTCCCGCCTGTCCAGTCTGCAAGGAGCCGCCATTCAGCCAGGATCCGCCAGAGCCTCCATTTAGCCGGGATCCGCCAGAGCCGCCATTCAGCCGGGATCCGCCGGAGCCGCCATTCAGCCGGGAACCGCCAGAGTCGTCAACCAGTCCGGAGCTACCCTTCAGTCCGGAGCTGCCCCTCAGTCCCGAGCTGCCCCTATTTTGGTTAGGCCAGGGTGTGACATGGGTGATTTATGTGTTTTGTCTTGTCTAGGGGGTTTTGTAGATATATGGGGTTGTGTTCTTTTAGGTGTCTAGGTAAGTCTATGGTTGCCTGGATTGGTTCTCAATCAGAGGCAGGTGTTTATCGTTGTCTCTGATTGGGAGCCATATTTAGGCAGCCATTTTCTTTGAGTATTTTGTGGGCGATTGTTTCCTGTGTCAGTGTTTGTGCCACAAGGGACTGTTTTCGGTTTTCATGTTTCTTGTTTTGTAGTTGTGTTCATGTTTAGTGTCTCTTATTAAAGAACTATGAACTATAACCACGCTGCGTTTTGGTCCGCCTCTCCTTCCCAGGAAGAAAGCCGTGACAGCCGCTGAAAAACATCCCCACAGCATGATTCTGCCACCACCATGCGTCACCGTAGGGATGATGCCAGCTTTCCTCCAGATGTGATGCATTCAGTCCAAAAAGTTCAATCTTGGTTTCATCAGACAAGAGAATCTTGTTTCTCATGGTCTGAGTCCTTTAGGTTCCTTTTGCCAAACTCCAAGTGGGCTGTCATGTGCCTTTTACACAGGAGTGGCTTCAGTCTGGCCATTCTACCATAAAGTTCTGTTTGGTGGAGCGCTGCAGAGATTGTTGTCCTTCTGGAAGGTTCTACCATTTCCAAAGGGGAGCTCTGGAGCTCTGTCAGAGTGACCATCAGGTTCTTGGTCACGTCCCTGACCAAAGCCCTTATCCCCAGATTTCTCAGTTTGGCCGAGCTTACAGCTCTAGGAAGAGTGTTGGTGATTCTAAACTTCTTCCATTTAAGAATGATGGAGGCCACTGTGTTCTTGGGGACCTTCAATGCTGCAGACATTTTCCAGTAACCTTTCCCAGATCTGTGCCTCGACACAATCCTGTCTCAGATCTCTACAGACAAATTCTTTGACCTCATGGCTTGGTTATTGATCTGACTCTTTTTTTTTCACCTGTATTTAAGTATTTAACCAGGTAGGCTAGTTGAGAACAAGTTCTCATTTACAACTTCGACCTGGCCAAGATAGAGCAAAGCAGTTCGACACATACAACAACACAGAGTTTCACATGGGATAAAACACAACAGTCAATATTACAGTAGAAAAATACAGCATGTGTAAATGAGGTAGGATAAGGGAGGTAGGGCAATGAATAGGCCATGGTGGCAAAATAACTACAATATAGCAATTAAACACTAGAATGGTAGATGTGCAGAAGATGAATGTGCAAGTAGCGATACTGGGATGCAAAGGAGCAAGATAAATAAATAAATACAGTATGGGGATGAGGTAGTTGGATGGGTAATTTACAGATGGGCTATGTACAGGTGCAGTGATCTGTGAGCAGCTCTGACAGCTGATGATTAAAGCTAGTGAGGGAGATATGAGTCTCCAGCTTCAGTGATTTTTGCAGTTCGTTTCAGTCATTGGCAGCAGAGAATTGGAAGGAAAGACGGCCAAAGGAAGAATTGGCTTTGGGGGTGACCAGTGAGATGTACCTGCTGGAGCGCGTGCTACAGGTGGGTGGTGCTATGGTGACCAGTGAGCTGAGATTAGACGGGGCTTTACCTAGCAGAGACTTGTAGATGACCTGGAGCCAGTGGTTTTGGTGACGAGTATGAAGCGAGGGCCAGCAAACGAGAGCGTACAGTTAGCAGTGGTGGGTAGTATGGGGCTTTGGTGACAAAACGGATGGCACTGTGATAGACTGCATCCAATTTGTTGAGTAGAGTGTTGGAGGCTATTGAGTAGAGTGAAGTCGAGGATTGATAGGATGGTCAGTTTTACAAGGGAATGTTTGGCAGCATGAGTGAAGAATGATTTGTTGCAAAATAGAAAGCCAATTCTATATAAAATTTCGGATTAGACATGCTTAATGTGAGTCTGGAAGGAGAGTTTACAGTCTAACCAGACACCTAGGTATTTGTAGTTGTCCACGTATTTTAAGTCAGAACCGTTCAGCGTAGTAATACTGGACGGGCGGGCAGGTGCGGGCAGCGATCGGTTGAAGAGCATGCATTCAGTTTTACTTGCATTTAAGGGCAGTTGGAGGTCACGGAAGGAGAGTTGTATGTCATTGAAGCTCGTCAGGAGGTTAGTTAAAACTTCTTAGGGCTGCAAAGTAAACGGGATCGATATGACAACAGCCAGTGAAAGTGCACGGCACCAAATTCAAAACAACAGAAATCTCATAATTAAAATTCCTCAAACATACATGTATCTTATACTGTTTTATTAATCCCACCACAGTGTCCGATTTCAAATAGGCTTTAGAGCGAAAACACCACAAACGATTATGTTAGGTCACCACCAAGCCACAGAAAGACACAGCCAAAGAGATGAGTCACAAAAAGCACAAATAGAGATCAAATGAAACACTAACCTTTTATGATCTTCATCAGATGACAATGATAGGACTTCATGTTACACAATACATATATGTTTTGTTTGATGAAGTTGATATTTATATAAAAAAATCTCCGTATACATTGGCGCGTTACGTTCACTAGTTCCAAAAACATCCGGTGATATTGCAGAGAGCCACATAATTTTACAGAAATACTCATTATAAATGTTGATTAAAATTAATTTGTTAGACATGGAAATATAGATATACCTCTCCTTAACTTCTTGATGCACCCATCCCGTTAGCGGGATCATTTTCGTCAACATCCGCTGAAATGCAGAGCGCCAAATTCAAATTAAATGACTACAAATATAAAATTTTCATGAAATCACAAGTACAATATAGCAAAACACAGCTTATTTTGTTTTTAATCCACCTGGCGTGTCAGATTTCAAAAAAGCTTTTCGGAGAGAGCATACCAAATGTTTATGTAAGGACATCTCTCTCAGCAGACAAAACATTACAAACCGCTAGCAGCCTAGTAGATTGGTCACAAAAGTCAGAAAAGCAATAAAATGAATCGCTTACCTTTGATGATCTTCGGAAGTTTGCACTCACGAGACTCCCAGTTACACAATAAATGTTCCTTTTGTTCCATAAAGATTATTTTTATATCCAAAATACCTCCGTTTGTTTGGCGCATTATGTTCAGAAATCCGCAGGCTCGAGTTGTCACGACGGCGAAGACGAAAATTCCAAATAGTATCCGTAAAGTTCGTAGAAACATGTCAAACGTTTTTATAATCAATCCTCAGGTTGTTTTTACAATATATAATCAATAATATTTCAACCGGACTGTACCTTCTTCAATAGGAGAGAGAGAGAAAATGTCTGCTCCAAACTATTGCGCATACAAAACGCTGCTTGCACCCAGCCATACAATGACACGATGTGCTCTTTCTTGCTTATTTTTCAAAATAAAAGCCTGAAACTATGTCTAAAAACTGTTCACAACATGTGGAAGCCATAGGAAAATTAATCTGGTTGATATCCCTTTAAATGGAGCGAAGGCAGGCAATGGAACTTTTAGGAAAAACAGCACTTCCGGGTTGGATTTTCCTCAGGTTTTCGCCTGCAATATCAGTTTTGTTATACTCACAGACAATATTTTGACAGTTTTGGAAACCTTAGAGTGTTTTCTATCCTGATCTAACAATCATATACATATTCTAGATTCTGGGCCTGAGTAATAGCCAGTTTCATTTGGGTGCATTTTTCATCCAAACATCAAAATACTGCCCCCTACACTCAACAGGTTTTAATAGTGGCAGTCTTTTGACATCTTGGCAGATTTCTACTATCTTGCAATTTATGTCTGTAAACAGGACGTTTAATAAATTGGCTACATTCCTTTAAATTGACAATTCTTTGAGCTGTCTTGTACAAATGTTTAATTGACCCAATCAATACATGTTAGCAAAGGTGTCAGCCAGAGATGACGAACAGGTACTTGCAGGTATTTGTAGTTTTGCATGAAGTCTACTTTGTTGCTAATTGTCATTTTCAAATGAGTGGCAAACTTATAGATAAAAGTCACCTTGTCTGAGAGAGATTTACATGGTTATCAAAACGTCACGAAACACAGCCCTTAGTTTACGTGTTTCTAAAATCCCCTATGGGAAAAATGAATGGTGGAAAACAAATGGAAAAATGTCCCTGTTTGACCGCTAGGTTTCATGGGTATTATGACACTTCCACTGTGGGGCTCTATTGATTAGCCTTTTAGAGTCGATTAAATACCCTCAGCACAATCACTACTTCATTATTTTTCCAAACTTGGGCAGCATGTAGCCTAGCGATTAGAGTGTTGGGACAGTAATCTAAAGGTTTGCTTGTTCAAATCCCCGGTGTGGGGGGGTTGCTTGTTTGAATTTGTGAGCTGTTTTGCCCTTGAGCAAAACAATAACAACTGCTCCCTGGGTGCCGATGACTTTTATTAAGGCATCCCCTGCACATCTCTGATTCAGAGGGGTTAGGTGAAATACATTAAATTGTGCAATTGACTAGGTATACCCTTCCCCAAACTCTGTCCTTAAAAAGCCAGGAGTTTATGTGGAGGATTGATGTATTAAAAAAAAAAAACAGAGTGAACAACACTATCCTATGACAAATGTATCTATAGCCCTCTCCAAGGATGATCTCAAACCCATCATATCATATTAAATGTGTCAGTGAAGATGATTGGCGGTTGTTTTGCAGTGCATGCTGCATCTCTGTAATGGAGAGACGGCAGTTTGAGGAGAGAGCGACTCCACTGATGCCAGGCGGCAGATGTTGTGTTGAGGTCAGATACTTTCCATTAACCTGGCCATCCCACCTAACTACGATGCCAGCCAGGGCACTGTGTTTGGGAAACAAACCTATGTACAGCACTGTGCACAGGCATGTATTATTCAAAGCATCTCTTTCTACCTCTTGCTCTCTGTCTCTACCTCTTGCTCCCTGTCTCTACCTCTTGCTCCCTATCTCTACCTCTTGCTCCCTGTCTCTATCTCTTGCTCCCTGTCTCTAGCTCTTGCTCTCTGTCTCTACCTCTTGCTCCCTGTCTCTACCTCTTGCTCCCTGTCTCTACCTCTTGCTCCCTGTCTCTAGCTCTTGCTCCCTGTCTCTAGCTCTTGCTCCCTGTCTCTAGCTCTTGCTCCCTGTCTCTACCTCTTGCTCCCTGTCTCTACCTCTTGCTCCCTGTCTCTAGCTCTTGCTCCCTGTCTCTACCTCTTGCTCCCTGTCTCTACCTCTTGCTCCCTGTCTCTACCTCTTGCTCCCTGTCTCTAGCTCTTGCTCCCTGTCTCTACCTCTTGCTCCCTGTCTCTACCTCTTGCTCCACTTCTCACCTCTTTCTCTCCGTCTCACCTTTTTCTCTCCGTCTCACCTCTCTCTCTCTCCGTCTCACCTCTTTCTCTCCGTCTCACCTCTTTCTCTCCGTCTCTACCTCTTTCTCCCTGTCTCTCTAGCGCAGAGGTCTGTAACCTTTTCTAGCATGAGAGCTACTTTAAAATTATGAAACCTAGCGAGATACTAATTTATTTTGCTTTCAAATAGGCACATTCTTTTCTCCCCTGCCACTCTTCCCCATGTCTTTGCTGTAAAATATGTTTACTGTCAATATACCTTGTAACAATGTGGTTCAATTAGTATTGAGGAGCTTGGATGAATAAGGTGCCCAGAGGTGCCCAGTGTAAACTGCCTGCTACTCAGTCCCAGAAGCTAAGATATGCATATTATTTGGATAGAAAACACTCTGAAGTTTCTAAAACTGTTTGAATGATGTCTGTGAGTATAACAGAACTCATATGGCAGGCAAAAACCTGAGAAAATGATTCAACCAGGAAGTGGGAAATCTGAGGTTTGTATTTGTTCAACTCATTCCCTATTGAAGATACAGTGGGATATTGGTAATGTTGCACTTCCTAAGACTTCCCCTAGATGTCAACAGTCTTTAGAACCTTGTTTGATGCTTCTACTGTGGAGTGGGGGCTCATAAGGGCTGTTTGAGTCAGTGGTCTGGCAGAGTGCCATGAGCTCGTGACGCTCGTTCACGTGAGAGCGAGCTCTGTTCCATTGCATTTCTACCGACAAAGGAATTCTCCGGTTGGAACATTATTGAAGATTTATGTTAAAAAACATCCTAAAGATTGATTCTATACTTCGTTTGACCTGTTTCTACGGACTGTAACGGAACCTTTTGACTTTTCGTCTGCTCGTGCGTCATGAATTTGGAGGTATTTGGAGGTATTTGGACATAAAGATTAACTTTATCGAACAAATCAAACATTTATTGTGGAACTGGGATTCCTGGGAGTGCATTCTGATGAAAATCATCAAAGGTAAGTGAAAAATTATAATGCTATTTCTGACTTCAGTTGACTACACAACATGGCGGATACCTGTTTGGGTTGTTTTGGTCTCTGAGCGCCGTACTCGGATTATTGCTTGGTGTGCTTTTTCCGTAAAGTTTTTTTGAAATCTGACACAGCGGTTGAATTAAGGAGAAGTGCATCTAAAATTCCATGTATAACACTTTTATTTTCATCAACATTTATGATGAGTATTTCTGTAAATTGATGTGGCTCTCTGCAATATCACCGGATGTTTTTGGAACTACTAAACATAACACGCCAATGTATACTGAGATTTTTTTATATAAATATGAACTTTATCGAACAAAACATACATGTTTTGTGTAACATGAAGTCCTATGAGTGTCATCTGATGAAGATCATCAAAGGTTAGTGATGAATTCTATCTCTATTTCTGATTTTTGTGACTCTCTTTGGCTGGAAAAAAATGGCTTTGTTTTTCTGTGACTTGGCTCTGACCTAACATAATAGTTTGTGGTGCTTTGGCCGTAAAGCCTATTTGAAATCGGACACTGTGGTGGGATTAACAAGAAGTGTATCTTTAAAATGGTGTGAAATACTTTTAATTATGAGATTTCTGTTGTTTGCATTTTGCGCCCTGCACTTTCACTGGCTGTTGTCATATTGATCCCGTTAGCGGGATCTCAGCCCAAAGTTAATCAACAACTCGAATGGGGGCCCTTTGAAATAAAATGTATTTTTCGTTGTTGATTTTTTTTCTCTTTGTTTTCAAAATTACAATTATTTATAGAGAAACATGTACAGTGCATTCAGAAAGCATTCAAACCCCTTGACTTTTTCCAAATGTTGTGTTACAACCTACATTTCAAATGTATCACATTTATATTATGTGACACAGGCCTACACACAATACCCCATAATGTAAAAGTAGAATTTAGTAATGTGTTTTTTTTTTTTTACAAATCAATTCAAAGTATTCAATCCAAGCGTAAATAAGTTCAGGAGTAAAAAGGTGCTTAACAAGTCACATAATAAATTGCATGGACTCACTCTGTGTGCCATAGTAGGGTTTAACATGTATTCTCAATGACTACCTAGTCTCCGTACTCCACACATACAAGTATCTGTCAAGTCCATCAGCGGACCAATACATTTCAAACACAGATACAACCTGTATCCTGTAACCTCAATCTCCCCAGTCACTACAAAGATAAAGGCGTCCTTCCTATCTCAGTTGCCGGAGAGGAAGGAAACCTCTAAGGGATTTCATCATGAGGCCAATGTTGACTGAGGATGGATCAACAACATTGTAATAACTCCACAATACTAACCTAAATGACAGAGTGAAAAGAAGGAAGACTCTACAGAATAAAAATATTCCAAAACATGCATCCTGTTTACAATAATATAAATCTGCAAAAAAATATGGCAAAGAAATTAACTTTTTGTCCTGACTACAAAGTGTTGTGTTTTGTGCAAATCCAACAAAATACATCACTGAGTACTACTCTTCATATTTTCAAGCATGGTCGTGGCTACATCCTGTTATGGGTATGCTTGTCATCGGCAAGGACTAGGGAGTTTTTAGGATAAAATATATTTAATAGAGCTTAGCACAGGCAAAATCTTAAAGGAAAACATGGTTCAGTCTGCTTCCCACCAGACACTGGGAGACAAATTCACCTTTCAGCAGGACAATAACCAAAAACACAACGACAAATATACACTTGAGTTGCTTACCAAGATGACATTAAATGTTCCTGAGTGGCCTAACTAGAGTTTTGATTGAAATTGGCTTGAAAATCTATGGTGAGACTTGAAAATGACTGTCTAGCAATGATCAACAACCAATTTGACAGAATTGTAAGATTTTTACTAATGTTAGAATTTTTCTGCCACTTTGACGCTGCAAAGTATTTTGTGTAGATCGTTGACAAATAAAGAAGAGAAAAAACAGTACGTGACAGTAAAAGACATTTCGTCCTTTATTTTATTTGTCTTTCTCTTGTCTGAAGCCCACTTCTCTCTATCAATGTGTGTGACTCAGCTGTCAGCTGACATCCGCTGTGAACATTTGACAGGCTGGCATCTGCTTAAAGGATCATCTCAGCTGTTCAACTGTGCAGGGCCACTTCCTGGATGACTGGCCCTCTTAAAACACTGTTTTTCTTCTGTTCTTGCTTCCTCCTCTCTCTGTTCCCCATCGTCTGCATAACACTTCTCTGTTGTTAATTGCTACTTACAGTTATATGGATGGTTTAACCCTAATGTCAATGATACTCCAGTACCAATCTAAATGAACATTGCTCAGGGTGCTGACTGCTGACTGCTGGCTAACAGAGGGAAGGAGTGAGACAGACAGACAAAGAGAGAGAGACAGAGAGAGAGACAGAGACAGAGACAGAGACAGAGACAGAGAGAGCGAGAGAGAGAGAGCGAGATGACAGAGAGAAAGAGAGCGAGATGACAGATAGAGAGAGAGAGAGAGAGAGAGAGAGAGAGAGAGAGAAAGAGAGAGAGAGAGAGAGAGAGAGAGAGAGAGAGAGAGAGAGAGAAATCAAATGCATTCAGACTGACTCCCAGTAACCTCAAATAATTGTAAAGCCGTAAAACGCCAGTCTTACCCTACAATACTTTGCACAAGTCAGTGATCCTATATAAAATCAGACTTTAAAACACCATACAGTATATACTTTATAACATTATCTGTCAATAGACAAATACTCCATAAACAAACCAAAATTTAAAAAAGCTTTGGAAAGTGAAAATCAGCTCATTAAAAAATGACCAATGGAAATTACGTTGTGACGTCACAATCTCTGCACATTTCATGTCTGCAATAAGAATATCTGGCAATAAGAATGTCTGGCAATAAGAATGTCTGGCAATAAGAATGTCTGGCAATAAGAATATCTGGCAATAAGAATGTCTGGCAATAAGAATGTCTGGCAATAAGAATGTCTGGCAATAAGAATATCTGGCAATAAGAATGTCTGGCAATAAGAATATCAGGCAATAAGAATGTCTGGCAATAAGAATATCTGGCAATAAGAATGTCTGGCAATAAGAATGTCTGGCAATAAGAATGTCTGGCAATAAGAATGTCTGGCAATAAGAATGTTTGCAATATGAATGTATGCAATAAGAATGTCTGGCAATAAGAATGTCTGGCAATAAGAATGTCTGGCAATAAGAATGTCTGGCAATAAGAATGTCTGGCAATAAAAATGTCTGGCAATAAGAATGTCTGGCAATAAGAATGTCTGCAATAAGAATGTCTGCAATAAGAATGTCTGGCAATAAGAATGTCTGCAATAAGAATGTCTGCAATAAGAATGTCTGCAATATGAATGTCTGCGATAAGAATGTCTGCAATAAGAATGTTTGGCAATAAGAATGTCTGGCAATAAGAATGTCTGCAATAAGAATGTCTTGCAATAAGAATGTCTGGCAATAAGAATGTCTGGCAATAAGAATGTCCGGCAATAAGTATGTCTGCAATAAGAATGTCTGGCAATAAGAATGTCTGGCAATAAGAATGTCTGCAATAAGAATGTCTGGCAATAAGAATGTCTGCAATAATAATGTCTGGCAATAAGAATGTCTGCAATAAGAATGTCTGCAATAAGAATGTCTGGCAATAAGAATGTCTGGCAATAAGAATGTCTGCAATAAGAATGTCTGGGAATAAGAATGTCTAACAATAAGAATGTCTGGCAATAAGAATGTCTGGCAATAAGAATGTCTGGCAATAAGAATGTCTGGCAATAAGAATGTCTGGCAATAATAATGTCCGGCAATAAGTATGTCTGCAATAAGAATGTCTGGCAATAAGAATGTCTGGCAATAAGAATGTCTGCAATAAGAATGTCTGGCAATAAGAATGTCTGCAATAAGAATGTCTGGCAATAAGAATGTCTGGCAATAAGAATGTCTGCAATAAGAATGTCTGGCAATAAGAATGTCTGGCAATAAGAATGTCTGCAATAAGAATGTCTGGGAATAAGAATGTCTAACAATAAGAATGTCTGGCAATAAGAATGTCTGGCAATAAGAATGTCTGGCAATAAGAATGTCTGGCAATAAGAATGTCTGCAATAAGAATGTCTGCAATAAGAATGTCTGCAATAAGAATGTCTGCAATAAGAATGTCTGCAATAAGAATGTCTGGCAATAAGAATGTCTGCAATAAGAATGTCTTGCAATAAGAATGTCTGCAATAAGAATGTTTGGCAATAAGAATGTCTGGCAATAAGAATGTCTGCAATAAGAATGTCTGCAATAAGAATGTTTGGCAATAAGAATGTCTGGCAATAAGAATGTCTGGCAATAAGAATGTCTGCAATAAAAATGTCTGCAATAAGAATGTCTGCAATAAGAATGTCTGCAATAAGAATGTCTGCAATAAGAATGTCTGCAATAAGAATGTCTGCAATAAAGTGCAGACTTGATGTGGTGATTCAGAAGCCGTTGAAGGAAAATGCCCTCAGTGGGTTGTCTATGTCTGCACTGATATCTGATTGACCTATTTGATGTTGCCAGTAACAGTTCCTTCAGAAAGTATTCATACCCCTTGACTTACTCCACATTTAGTTTTTACAGCCTGAATTCCAAATTGATTAAATATATATGTATTTATTCTGTCATCCATTGACACATAATACCCCATAATGGACCAAGTGAAAAAAAAATAGATTTGTGCTAACTTATTGAAAATTAAATACAGAAAATAACATTTACATAAGTATTCACACCCCTGTGTCAATACATGTTAGAATCACCTTTGTCAGTGGTTACAGCTGTGAGTCTTTCTTGGGTAAATCTCTAAGAGCTTTCACACCTGGATTGTACAATATATGCATATTACAGCCATTTTCTCGTCTTGCTGTAGATGTTCAAGCCGAGTTAAGTAAAAACTGTAACTAGGCCAGTCAGGAAGTTCAATGTCATCTTGATAAGCAACTCCAGAATATATTTGGCGTTGTGTTTAAGGTGTCCTGCTGAAAGGTGAATTTGTCTCGCAGTGTCTGGTGGAAAGCAGACTGAACTAGGTTTTATTCCAGGATTTTGCCTCCACTTAGCTCTATTCTGTTTCTTTTTATCCTAAAAAACACACTAGTTCTTGCTGATGACAATCATACCCATAACATGATGCAGTCACCGTCATGCCTACAAATTTGAAGAGTGGTACTCAGTGATGTGTTGGATTTTCCCTGAAAATAACTCCTTGTATTTAGGACAAAGTACATTTCTTTGCAACATTTTAGTGACTTATTGCAAGCAGGATGTGACACCCTGCTCTGTTTCACCTGTCTTTGTGCTTGTCTCCACCCCCCACCAGGTGTTTCCCATCTCCCCTCACTATCACCAGTGTATTTATACCTGTGTTCTCTGTTTGTCTGTTGCCAGTTGGTTTTGTTCTTCAAGCCTACCAGCGTTTTCCCCCCTTGCTCCTGTCTTTTCTATAGTTCCTGTTTTCTAGTTTTCCCGCTTTTGACCATTTTGCCTGCCCTGACCCTGAGCCTGCCTGTCCTGACCCTGAGCCTGCCTGCCCTGACCCTGAGCCTGCCTGCCCTGACCCTGAGCCTGCCTGCCCTGATCCTGAGCCTGCCTGCCCTGACCCTGAGCCTGCCTGCCCTGACCCTGAGCCTGCCTGCCCTGACCCTGAGCTGAGCCTGCCTGCCTTGACCCTGAACCTGCCTGTCCTGACCCTGAGCCTGCCTGCCCTGACTCTGAGCCTGCCTGCCCTGACCCTGAGCCTGCCTGCCCTGACCCTGAGCCTGCCTGCCCTGACCCTGAGCCTGCCTGCCGCACTGTACCTTGTCACACCACACTGGATTATTGACCTCTGCCCTGACCGTGACGCTGACCCTGAGACTACCTGCTGTTCTGTACCTTTTGGACTCTGATCTGGATTACTGACCTCTGCCCTGACCCTGACCCTGAGACGACCTGCTGTTCTGTACCTTTTGGACTCTGATCTGGATTACTGACCTCTGCCCTGACCTTGATCCTGACCCTGAGACAACCTGCTGTTCTGTACCTTTTGGACTCTGATCTGGATTACTGACCTCTGCCTGCCCTTGACCTTGCATTTTGCCTGCCCCCTGTTCTAGTAATAAACTTGTGTAACCTCGACACTGTCTGCATCTGGATCTTCCCTAAAACATGATGTAGGATGCATGTTTGGGAATATTTTTATTCTGTGCATGCTACCTTCTTTTCACCTTGTAACATAAGTTAGTATCTGTCAACATTGTAGTTATTATACCGTATTGTGGAGTAACTATTGGGTTTGCCTTTCAGCGCATTTTGAATGCAGTAGAAATGCTCGGAATGTTCATTTTGAATGCAGTAGAAATGCTCGGAATGTTCTAAACCGAAGAAGTCAAAGCTCCTAGACCTGAAATAGCTTTTTTTTTTCCTGTTCTTATTTTTCCCGTAGTCAGAATGTTTTTAAATTCAAGCTACAGCCAGCCCATCCTCTCTAAAGCTTTGATGAGAGGTTGAAGTACCTGCATTTTTAAGACATAAGTACTATTGATTAAGCACTAACCTTAAAAGCAGGATGTCCATCTCTTCCTAAATATCTTCGTCTCAAGCTAAAAGGCCATTTTATAAAATGTTGTAACATTTCTTCTCAACGGGAACTATTCATGGCAGTCTGTAATATTTTCGTATCATAAACGCCAACTGTTCATCTGTTGTCATTGTGTGTTTTGAATTATTTCTCTGTCGTGCTGCATGTTTATGTTGCATTGCCATTTGTTTTCCTATAGTATCTGTAGGCGACCAACCTCCTCCCAATAGTCAAGGTCCTGTGTAGGTTTACATCACTGTATCATGAAATCTGATGGTATGACACAATGTGTTGGACATTTCATTCAGAGATCAAAATCATACACATTTCATTGAACCGATACATTGGCCTTAGCTATAAGAACTTAACTCAAACAAAACCTGAACACAGGAATGAATTAAAACTCATCTGAAAACTAACTATAGAGATCATTTCTTAGAGCCGTGTCTACTGCCTAATCTTTACCAGGGCGGGAAAAAATCATGAAAACACCATACTTGTCTTATCCTCAGTATCCTTCCTGCCTCTCACCAGCGTAGTGCTCTCTTAGCTCTTTCCCATGCAGGTTGTTCAGGCTAATATCCACACTTTTATCCTATTGTGAAGCCGGGCAGAGGGGTAAATGTCACAGGGAGTGTTAGAAATGATCCACCGGCTTTGCAGTGGCTCAAATGAGCTATTGAAATATTAAACTGGCTGAAAAACCTTAAAGGTCCCACAGTACGGGAGAGTAATGTTTAATGCCACGGATCTGGCATGAAATGGCTCAGGCTTTGCATGTTTTAATATTTTCCAACGATGCATAATTCATCCTATCTGTTAATTATGAAGGGTCATAAGAAATACACACCTCTTAGGAGTTTGGGAGACATTGATGGGGGGGCTGTAGTGTGTGTGTGTGTGTGTGTGTGTGTGTGTGTGTGTGTGTGTGTGTATGATGAAAAGATGCCATTGGTATGCAGCAAGACCTCGGTCATTTAAACAGACCTCTGGAGAGTAATAAGGCTATGTGGAAATGTGCTCCAACAAGGACTTGTCCTGTTACACTGTTGACTAACGTATACGGGCTCTTTTAACATAGGACACTTACAGCAAACAGCTACTGCTCAAGGTCATTGGTTTGTGTATAGATCTTTGACAGGGGAATCACTATGTCATCATGAAAGAAAATAGACTAAGCACCAGGCTGCCGAGTGTTGCAGTGGTCTAAGGCACTGCATCACTTCAGTCACTGGTTCAAACCCAGGCTGTATCACATTTGGCTGTGATTGGGTGTCGCATAGGGCAGTGCACAATTGGCCCAGTTTCTTTGGGCTGGGATAGGCCGTTATTGTAAATAAGAATATGTTCTTAACTGACTTGCCTAGTTAAAAAATATATATATATTTTTAAAGTACCTTTATTTACGGTTGCCAGCACTAAACGATAGAGAGAAAAGGTAGCCAACAGCTAATTTTCAGGGACATGATTGGCCCAAGTGGATCGAGCCAAACAACAATTTCCAGAAGCCAAGTGCTATCTCTTCACATTACTCACTGCAAGGAGGTTCGGGCAGGATTTTGTATTGTTTTTTAAAGGCCACTTCTCTGTCATTCGCTGAAAACAACTCCTGCAGCGTAAGTGCTTAAAAAATCATGTCAATCTCACTACAAAGCCTTGGCTGAAACCTGAAAAGTGAGAGAGCGCTCTCTCTTTCCACTTCTAGAACATACCACCTTCACTTTTAGAGTTGGATCTTGGGATGTGAAATATCGGAACTAAAAACAAGTCACAAAAATAAACCCAAACTCTGGTGTCGTGTGGAGAGACGTTTGTTAAGGGAATAACACTGCTGGCGGCTGGCAACACTGTTGTTTCTCAGTCAATCGTTGTCATATATGAACTGTAACATGTATGTGGATACGGATCATTTCCATGGTGTTAGGGCTTTAGAAATGTAGGCCTCAGTATTTACTGTACACAGGTAGCATAAGTCACATGACCACTTCAAGTTTGGTAAATCTATCATACAGTGTAATGGTTGTATTTAAAATGATACAACATTCTATTCAAAATGGTTGTTTTTCAGTATTATCGCTATGATACTTATGAAAATGAGTCTTTTGAGAAGGAGATGAGGAGACGAGGAGAGAGAGTGGAGAGGGGAAAGGAGAGAGGGGAGAGGATAGAGTAGACAGGAGACACGAGAGAGGAGAGAGGAGAAAAGAGCGAGGGGAGAGGAGAGAGTAGACAGGAGACAGGAGAGAGGGGAGCGAGAGAGGGGAGAGAGGAGAGAATGCAACTGAGATCTTCTCTTTCTCTCTGTACGTTCTACATAATGATAACCTTTAAATACCTTCTCACTACCAGGCTAGGGTGACAAGGAGAGGGAGAGGAAGGAAGAGAGGGAGGCGTGTGATAAAGAGCGTTTGTCAGCTATTCCCTATACTCAGCCATCTTATGACACTTTATGAGGGCTACCTGCAATAATACTGTATGGCTGTCTATATTTAGTCCAGTCAATGTCAGGTAAGGACGAACAAGAGGAGAGGCTGCGATATCCACTGTGTAGGCATAATGTGAAAACAGATGTTGAACTAAAAGTTTGGACACAAATCAAAATGTTTCACATGGGCCAAATACAACAGGTGCTTACAAGCCATTTTTTTCACCAGGCACATCAGTTAAGAACAAGTTCTTCTTTATAATGATGCCACACCAGGGAACAGTGGGTTAACTGCCTTGTTCAGGGGTAGAATGACATATTTTTACCTTGTCAGCTCGGGGATTTTATCCAGCAATCTTTTGGTTACTGGCCCAACTCTCCAACCACTAGGCTACCTGCCGCCCCATTAACCAACAATGCAGTTTTAAGAAAATACCCTACCAAAAAATCAAGAGTTAAGAATCACAAATAATTAAAGAGCAGCAGTAAATAACAATAGTTAGACTGTATACAGGGGTTACCAGTACAGAGTCAATGTGCCGGTGTCGAGGTAATATGTACATGTAGGTAGAGTTATTAATTTCCACATATGGAATCATGCCGTAAGCAAAACAACGTGTTCAACAAATCAAAATATAATTTAGATTTTTAGATTCTTCAAACTAGCCACCCTAATTTCTTTGTTGCCTTGATGACAATTTTTAGTAAAAATAAAGAAAAACCTTGAGATGAGTAGGTGTGTCCAAACTATGGACTGGTACTGTACATCACAGCCTATATAAATCAGCTTCAATATTGCAGATATTGTGTTGGATGTAGTTCTAGGAACCTTTTAGAGGGGTGCTATGAAACTACTTATTTGCATAATTTCTAATCGCCCTATTAAAGACCTTCATGTAGCCCACTCTGCACTCTTTGTATTAAAAAAATATACAGAGTATTAAACAGCTAACAGTCACACATGAGGACACAGTGTGGTTCATACAGGGATCACATGAGTTTTAACACTGTCCCTTTCAATTCCAGTCAATTATGTTGAATGCAGTCTCAAGCCGTGTGTGTCCACCCACTCGTTGTACAGTAGACACCTCTCTCTCCTGGAGAACGATCCTATAGAGCAGTACCCATAGAAACCTGCTGTGGTCGATACTCTCTCTGCTAGAGCGAGCATGATCTCTCTCTCTCTCTGTGCATCTTTCTGTCACCCCCTCTCTCTTTCTCTCCATATCTATTCCTTGCTCTCTCTCTCCCTCCCTATCTCCACAACACTCTCTCTCTTTGTCTCTCTCTCTCTTTCTCTCCATATCTATTCCTTGCTCTCTCTCTCCCTCCCTATCTCCACAACACTCTCTCTCTCTCTTTGTCTCTCTCTCTTTCTCTCCATATCTATTCCTTGCTCTCTCTCTCCCTCCCTATATCCACAACACTCTATCTCTTTGTCTCTCTCTCTCTTCATCCCTCTCTTCCTCTGTCCTTCAACTCTCTCCATAGCTTACATTATCTAAACACGGTTGTCCAGTACAGTGAGCTTTCTAGACACTTACTATAGCTCTGACACATCACATTATTTATCCCTGAATATGACTATTTCATGTTTGCAAACACCAATGCCACAGGCACGCCATTGCTTCACCCTCTCATTGGAATGTGAGCTAAATTTATTCCATACAATTTCAGGTCAGTGGATTAAATTATGCTCTCAAGAAAATGATACGACCCGTCTAAGGGAAATCACCCAGTTCTGCCTCCAGGACAAGATACATGACAATAAACATCAACCAGTGTTGTGGAATGAGGAGACAAGCGGCTTGATGCTGACATCCTGAGGAGGAAGAGAATCTAAGAAAATATCTGATAATAGGGATGTTTTGTTCTGACTACGGTCATGTGTTGTTTCGGTATCTGAGCTTTCACATCTGAAGTAAGGCAGAATCTTATTTTGAAAATGATGACGGCTAAAAGTACGTTTTACTGATGATCGTTGAGGGTAAAAAATAAAATAAAAAACAATTTCAGATTGTCTTATACTGCTGAATGTCTAAAGGTCTCCTAAGCATGCTCCAGTAGGGGGTAGGGGTCAACTCCATTTCAGCTTACGATTATGATTAAATAAACTCATTGTGACTCTTCTTTTTAATATTTTCCAGAAATGAATAGCTTTTCCATAACCTAAATTATCAATATATTTTTTGAAATATTATGTATGCAAGCAAAATGTACAGTAATTGACACATTTGCTGTCCTCAAATGTGAAGATGTGTTATATGATAAAATCAATTCTCTATGTGTAATTATTCAGTGATTAGACATATCACGGAATAGTAATTAACTAGGAAGTTGGGGCACCGCGGGAAACTGTTGTTTATAGACTTGCAATTTCCCGAAAATAACTCTTCAGATATTTTATTATCTTATCGATGACAGTCTTCAATTAACGTATTGCTACCTCATCAGTCTCGTTCGTGAATGTTGCAAACCCTTGGATATCTGCGCAAATCCATCATGAATCAGTGTTATACAAATTGGCTTAATTATTTATTTATAACTAACTAATTAATCACATAATTACATAAACACACACAGGAAATAGTTATACATTGGTTACTGACATGACACAAAGACAAGTCCCTAGTGGACAAAACCGATATGACGGCTTGGTAGACATTGGAAAGGGGTGGGGACAGCTCAAGAGTGAGAAATTCAGAGTTGTTAAATAAACTCATGGAAATGCTAATATTTTGAACATGAACAACCGCTCATTCGAAAAGAAATTGCAATTTACATATTTACGAGTGTATGCCTTTGTTGTCCCTCTCTGCGATCGCCGGTCCGTCTGCTGGATAGTCAGTCGACAAAATGTCTCTGGTTTGTCCACCAGAGATCAAAGTCTTTCGTATTTATAGCTTGTTATAATGGATACGTCAGAGTACCATTCAGTCGTTCGACCGGTTGCTTTTACCAGACTAAAGTACTTAAACAGCTGCAGCCTGAATAATTGTTCTTTAGTTTGTAGATTTCTTAGCCATTTCAACGTGGGAATGATCTCCACGTTCTCTGGTCTTGTCCTTTGGTAGAGTTGCCAAGCATTTCAACATGTAGCGTCAGTTTCCATGTTTTCTGGTCTAATGTAAATTTTGTCAGAAGTGGGTTTTATACCTTTAGTAGAAAATGGGGCGTTCCACAATGCCGCATAATGTCTGTGGTCACAGCGGTGTGGCCTCTGACTGATCACAAGTTACCATGAAAAACAATTCTCACTGAGAAAACTAACATCACATACCTTTCCAGAAGTATTCTTATGCTTAATCATTTATTTTATACAACATTCAGATGCAAACCCCATAACTGAGAAGTGTATACAAAGAAACAGTAATGTGTGTGTCCTGTCCTTCATGAGGTCACCAAATGAAACAAAATCGATATGACTGTTCCTGAAGTGTCCACGGACCACTCCAATACAGAAATACTGGTCAATTATTCAACCTTTTGATGTCCAACTGTCTGTGTGTTCAACAGTCACATTCCGATCTTGATACTACAGAGCCCAGAAGCAGAGTATTTTATGACTGCCATAAAGTGGCCCCCTCCACCTCTGAGGGAGAGAGAGGGCGCTGTAGAGCGGACCCACTGTAACCTGATCCTTCAGATCTTCACAGGAGAGTCATGACACTCGTTTCCATCCTATCCTCCTTTAATAACTATTCCCCCTTTCTCTCCTGATTGACAGCCTACAGAATTATCGTCCCCCATTCTTAGGAACAGTCTTTTACTTCCTGGCCTGGTTTTTTTACACAGTAGGTTCATGACAGTATCATACAGTGCAGCGGGATGGGTGCAAGAGAAAACCCCACTGAGCATGACGCTCTGGTAGGTACATATAATCTTTGACCTCCGCCCTCCGGTGAGGTCAGTCTGTGTGGTGTCATGGTTGTGGCTGGCTGGCTTTGCCCTCTGGAGAGGTCAGTCTGTGTGGTGTCATGGCTGTGGCTGGCTGGCTCTGCTCTCTGGAGAGGTCAGTTTGTGTGGTGTCATGGTTGGCTGGCTCTGCCCTCCGGAGAGGTCAGTTTGCGTGGTGTCATGGTTGGCTGGCTCTGCCCACTGGAGAGGTTAGTCTGTGTGGTGTCATGGCTGTGGCTGGCTGGCTCTGCTCTCTGGAGAGGTCAGTTTGTGTGGTGTCATGGTTGGCTGGCTCTGCCCTCTGGAGAGGTCAGTCTGTGTGGTGCCATCGCTGTGGCTGGCTGGCTCTGCCCTCCGGAGAGGTCAGTCTGTGTGGTGTCATGGTTGGCTGGGTCCCATGGGAGGGATAATAGTATTGAGGAAGACAGAAGGCACCAGATGCTCCAGTGTTTTCCAGAAACAACATCATTAATCAGGCAGGGAGAGAGGGACTGCGGAGGTGTCCTCTGGGTAATCCTGGATACATACTTCTTGGGTGAGGACCCGTATTGTTTATTATGTAGATGTAGCAGGGGCAGCAGATGTACTAGCTGATCTTGTAGTTGTGGCTGAGAGGTGGCTGTAAGACATACTTCTTGGGTGAGGACCCGTATTGTTTATTATGTAGATGTAGCTGATCTTGTAGTTGTGGCTGAGAGGTGGCTGTAAGACATACTTCTTGGGTGAGGACCCGTATTGTTTATTATGTAGATGTAGCTGATCTTGTAGTTGTGGCTGAGAGGTGGCTGTAAGACATACTTCTTGGGTGAGGACCCGTATTGTTTATTATGTAGATGTAGCTGATCTTGTAGTTGTGGCTGAGAGGTGGCTGTAAGACATACTTCTTGGGTGAGGACCCGTATTGTTTATTATGTAGATGTAGCTGATCTTGTAGTTGTGGCTGTAAGACATACTGGTGATCTTCCGTCACTTTAGTGTTATGTAGATTTAACAATAAAAAGGTGGAATAACTAATTACCTTGTACAATAATATATTAGCACTTTGCAGTGTCTACATATTGAAATGACTTCTCAGACTCTATTCTTCTTCACTTGTTTTCTACATCCCAGAAGGTTGCTGTTTAGGCGAGAATGTATTCTCATCCGTAAAGGATCTAACACCAATTAGTCAGCAGTGAGTTATGTAGGCCAACAGTTACAGAACAACAATTGCTACTATGTACTGTAACAGTGAAAGACACCTGTGCTGCTGCTGCTGGCATGGGGCAGAGCAGACAGCTGATTGATTTAATGCAGCGGTTTTACACTCAATTACTCAACAGGTTGGTAGGTAGCCTAGCAGTTAACAGCATTGGGCCAGTAACAAAAAGGTATTTGGTTTGAATCCCCTAGGTGAATAATCTGTTGCTGTGTCTTTGAGCAAGTCACTTAACCCTCATTGGTCCTGTAAGTTGCTCTGGATAAGAATGTCTACTAAAATACATTTAAACACCCAGCCTCCTTGGAGAGCAAAGGGGTGAATAGGCCTTGTGTGCTGGAAAATTAATTACTTTTTGCCTTTTTAATTAGTTTATTTCTAAAACTACGATTGAGTTCTGACTATGACTTGTTCTTTTCTTTGCGATCCAAATATCCGAAACGGAAATCTTTGACTGTAGGTTTAATTGCTGTGTTTGAAGGTGTTGACCTCCCTCTGCCGATTCCTGAATACATTTCCTTTCTGTGTCTCCTGCGAGCCAAACAAAAAAAAGAACTAAAGTAAATAGCTGGAATCCTCCAGGTTGGCAGTGCCAGCAGACACAGTCTCTGGCTCAGTGCCCGGATTCAGGAGAATATTCTTTAATTTGCTGCAGGCTTTGATCCTTCGACTAGAGGATAGAGGAGACGATGTTTGGTGGATTTTCTTGCATTACATGAAGAAATTATCTTAATTTGAAAGCAGGGTGTTTTTATTTCACATCATCATTCTTTACAGGAGAGCAGATTTATCAAGGCCGTGATTGGCGGTGCTTTAGCTCCTTCCTGAATATGATGTGATATTTTGATTTGTGTTTTAGAATTGGTTGTCGATTATCAAGGAGCATATTCGTTATAATCATTGCAATTACAGTACCAGCCAAAAGTTTGGACACATCTCCTCTTTCAAGGGTTTTTCTTTCTTTTTGCTATTTTCTACATTGTAGAAGACATCAAACTATGAAATAACACATATGTAGTAACCCAAAAAGTTTTCACTAAATCAAAAAATATATTTTACTTGAGATTCTTCAAAGTAGCCACCCTTTGCCTTGATGACAGCGTTGCACACTCTTGGAATTCCCTCATCCAGATTCATGAGGAAGACACCTGGAATGCATTTCAATTAACAGGTGTGCCTTGTTAAAAGTTCATTTGTGACCTGATTCAGGAAACTAGACCGATGTCGCGGGTCACTACTTCACAGGAAAGCCATTTGAACGTAATTTTTTTTAAATCAAAATTTACTTTTTGACAGAAATGCCTTCTCGAACATGTGAACTTTCAAGTGCTTTAATAATAACAAACTTATATTCCACCTGTAAATGCAAATATAAAAAACACCATTTGAAATGTTGCTACATAAGACCGAGTCCAGGTGGTGAGTCACATTTGTGGAATTTCTTTCTTTCTTAATGCGTTTGAGACAATCAGTTGTGTTGTGACAAGGTAGGGGTCGTATACAGAAGATAGTCCTATTTGGTAAAAGACCAAGTTCATATTATGGCAAGAACAGCTCAATTAAGCAAAGTGAAATGACAGTCCATCATTACTTTAAATATATATTTGTATTTTACTTAACTCGTCAAGTCAGTTAAGTTAACAAATTCTTATTTACAATGACGGCCTACACCGGCCAAACCCGGACAACGCTGGGCCAATTGTGCGCCATGCTGTGGGACTCCCAATCAAATACAATTGTTAAATTATGAGACTTGTTGGTTAAGACAGAGAAAAAAAGTCATCAACCTTACCGAGATAATGAGTGGGCCGGTTGTGATACAGCCTGGATTTGAACCAGGGTCTGTAGTGACGCATCAGGTACTGAAATGTAGTGCCTTCGACAGCTGAGTGGTGTGAAGACATGAAGATCAGTCAATCAGGAAAATGTCAAGAACTTTGAATGTTTTTTCAAGTGCAGTCAAAAAAAAACATCAAGCGCTATGATGAAACTGGATCTCATGAGGACCGCCAAGGAAAGGCCCAGAGTTACCTCTGCTGCAGAGGATAAGTTCATTAGAGTTACCAGCCTCAGAAATTGCAGCCAAATAAATTCTTCACGTTTGTGTTTATATTTTTGTTCAGTATAGATAGAAGTAGATTGGTACAAGAGGAAAACCAAGTGGAAAAACAGCAATACACTCCAAACAATTATTCTATACCTGTCTTGGTATTCATCGATGTGGCTCATGCTAATGGCTATTTGCTAGTCAAGCAGTTAAAGGAAAAGAAGACACATAAGACAAAAAGACATTTGACATTTCCGATGTGAAGATGAGCTTTTGCTGTAAAGTCTGTCATCGGTGGAAGAAGGTGAGGACCAAGGTGCATCCTAAGGGCTTGATTTGTGCAATAGACTTCATGCAGTTTGTAACGGCTGTCGTGGGAAGAAGGTGAGGACCAAGGTGCAGCGTGGTAAGGTAAGTGCTGATGATTTTTAATAATAATCCAAACTGAACACTGAATAACAAAACAACAAAGAAACAACCGAAACAGTTCTGTCTGGTGCAGACACACACAGACTGAAAACAACCACCCACAAAACACAATGGAAAACAGGCTACCTAAATATGGTTCTCAATCAGGGACAACGATTGACAGCTGCCTCTGATTGAGAACCATACCAGGCCAAACACAGAAATACAAAAACATAGACAAACTAACGTAGACAACCCACCCAACTCACGCCCTGACCATACTAAAAAAAAAAGACAAAACAAAGGAACTAAGCTCAGAACGTGACATTTACACTCTCTCATCTCTGAGAGAAGACTGAACACGCAACTCAGCAGCACCACATATCAGATGTTATCCTAGAGCACTCTTTACAGAGAATCATCTTCGTGGCCAGGGAGGCAGGACATAAGATGATGACGTCTGCTTGTGCTCAGCTGAGGTGACAATGGATGGATTGATTGACAGACAAAGAGTGTTCTGTTTTTACTCCGATCAATGGCAGGAGGCGGCTTTGCAAAAGACACATTTCCGTCCATTACAACAGCTTTAAAAACGTCCCAAGCACCCAGAGAATTCATGTGTAAAACACGTTGTCCTGATCGATCTACTGACTCTGCACATCTATTCATATTATAGTGTGTTGCTCTTTGGCTTCAAAAAATGTACACTCAAAATGCACTCCAGAAAAAAATATTATGTTGTGGATAGGAACATGATGACACTGTAACATGGATATTTATGGTACAGCTGGTAGTATACTTCCTCCAGAACCGGAGGGTCATTGGTTCAAGCCATGCTCTTGCTGTCCTTCCTTAATTATTGCAATATAAAACACTTGAACTTGGTTGTGAAATAGTTTGAGTCTGTATTTGAGTCATTAAACCAAATAAGCAACATCCCGTGGACCCAGTATTGGGGTATTTTTCAATTTGGTTCACAGTCAATTCAACCCTGTGAACAGTAAAGATCCTCTCCGGAGATTCTCCCATAAAACTCTTTAGCAATTTCATGGCTTTTGTATTTTGTCAAGTGTCTGAATTAATTAAAAAGCATTTAAGTGTGAACAATTTTAATAGCTAATAGTCTAAGATTGGCTTGGAATATAATACGTTGCTGTGAACCAAGGAGGAGGAGAAACCATTATCAGGAGAAAGCATTATCAGGAGAAACCATTATCAGGAGAAACCATTATCAGGAAACACCATTATCAGGAGAAAACATTATCAGGAGAAACCATTATCGGGAGAAACCATTATCGGGAGAAACCATTATCAGGAGAAACCATTATCGGGAGAAACCATTATCGGGAGAATCCATTATCGGGAGAAACCATTATCGGGAGAAACCATTATCAGGAAAAAAAAAACATTATCGGGAGAAACAACAATCACAACCTTTGCTTCGTTATTGCAGCTTGGTCTCTTTGCCTCCGTGTGAACGCAACAACGGTGACCAACCACTCTCTGTTCTGGTAGAGTAGCTGGTTGGCCAACCACTCTCTGTTCTGTTAGAGTAGCTGGTTGGTCAACCACTCTCTGTTCTGGTAGAGTAGCTGGTTGGTCAATCGATCAATATTCTGGTAGAGTAGCTGGTTGGCCAATCGTTCTCTGTTCTGGTAGAGTGGCTGGTTGGCCAACCACTCTCTGTTCTGGTAGAGTAGCTGGTTGGCAACCACTCTCTGTTCTGGTAGAGTAGCTGGTTGGCCAACCACTCTCTGTTCTGGTAGAGTAGTTGGTTGGCCAACCACTCTCTGTTCTGGTAGAGTAGTTGGTTGGCCAACCACTCTCTGTTCTGGTAGAGCAGTTGCTTGGCCAACCACTCTCTGTTCTGGTAGAGCAGTTGCTTGGCCAACCACTCTCTGTTCTGGTAGAGTAGTTGCTTGGCCAACCACTCTCTGTTCTGGTAGAGTAGTTGCTTGGCCAACCACTCTCTGTTCTGGTAGAGCAGTTGCTTGGCCAACCACTCTCTGTTCTGGTAGAGTAGCTGTTTGGCCAACCACTCTCTGTTCTGGTAGAGTAGCTGGTTGCCCAACCACTCTCTGTTCTGGTAGAGTAGTTGGTTGGCCAACCACTCTCTGTTCTGGTAGAGTAGCTGGTTGGCCAACCACTCTCTGTTCTGGTAGAGTAGTTGGTTGGCCAACCACTCTCTGTTCTGGTAGAGTAGCTGGTTGGCCAACCACTCTCTGTTCTGTTAGAGTAGCTGGTTGGCCAACCACTCTCTGTTCTGGTAGAGTAGCTGGTTGGCCAACCACTCTCTGTTCTGGTAGAGTAGCTGGTTGGCCAACCACTCTCTGTTCTGGTAGAGTAGTTGGTTGGCCACTCTGTATATTTTCCTTTGACTGATCACTTCTATTACTTGGCCCATTTAAATCAATGGCACAGAAATAAGGGTAATATCGTTAATCAATTAGAGCCTGCTACTCCATATGTAATACTGAAGATAACCGTGCAGCATGGCCTCAGAGCGAGACCTGCCTTCATGTCCCATTGGGTTCACTGTGGTATAAAGCAGCGGCCTTGTGTTATCAAAGCTCTGGTCCTGTGTGACTCAGTCGGTAGAGCATTGCACTTCCAATGCCAGGACCAAAATATTAATATAAATGCACTCACTACTGTAAATCGCTCTGGATAAGGGAGTCTGCTACAATCTTAAGTTAAGAGTTGTTTATGGTTGATTGTCCTACTTTGGCAATGGAAGTGACACTTCTTTGCTGTGCTGCAGGGTTGCAGGCAGGGTTCCAGGCAGGGTTGCAGGCAGGGTTGCAGGCAGGGTTGCTGGCAGGGTTGCAGGCAGGGTTGCAGGCAGGGTTCCAGGCAGGGTTGCAGGCAGGGTTGCAGGCAGGGTTGCAGGCAGGGTTGCTGGCAGGGTTGCAGGCAGGGTTGCAGGCAGGGTTGCTGGCAGGGTTGCAGGCAGGGTTGCTGGCAGGGTTGCAGGCAGGGTTGCAGGCAGGGTTGCAGGCAGGGTTGCAGGCAGGGCAGGGTAAAATGAGGTGAAGTGGTGTAAAGATTAAGATTCTACAACATCTGTGAAAGTCTGTTAATCTGTCTGTCTGTCTCTCTGTTCCTGTGTCTATTTGTTCCTCCCTTTGTCAGTCTCTGTGTATCCGTCTACCTCTCATTTATGGTTTGCATTCCTGGTTACACACTATGGAGGTGTTGACACAATCTCTCTCTCTCTCTTTGATATTCTTTGTGGGATTTCTGGTCCAAATCAGAAAACACAAAACAAAACGCTGTGACTCTGCGTGTGTGTGTCTGTCTGTGTGCGTGTGCACGTGCACGCGTGGGTGCGTTGATAACCTGGATAACATCAAATGTGAATCTTGGATGTAGCCAGCCACACATATCTCCTCTGAGACGTTAACTTTGTACTAACACAAAGCACAAACACAACCCTAACCCTCTGTACAAACACACAATTCAACTCTAACCCTCTGTACAAACACACAACTCAACCCTCTGTACAAACACACAACTCAACCCTAACCCTCTGTACAAACACACAATTCAACTCTAACCCTCTGTACAAACACACAACTCAACCCTCTGTACAAACACACAACTTAACCCTTACCCTCGCTACTAACACACATGAGAAAATACGCCGTTTTTCAGATGCAGAGCATTACACCAATGTCATCAACATGTTGAGTGTCATCAACAGCATCTACTGTAGGGTCAAGCATCATTTACTCATACATGCCAGTGATTGGACAGTGGACAGTTGGACAGTTAACATATTTAATCATTATAATGACACACACACACACACACACACACCCACACACACACACACACAGCTGCACACACACAGACACACACACACAGACACACACACAGCTGCACACACACACACACACACAGCTGCACACACACACACACACACACACACACACACACACAGCTGCACACACAGACACACACACACACACACACAGACACACACACAGCTGCACACAGTGGCATATTAATGAAATGTCTGGTTGCTAGGAGTTAAAAAAAGGCTATTGAATTAATTTTATTTACCTAGGTGTAACGATTCTCCTCGTCATCTGACGAGGAGTAGTCAAGATCGGACCAATGCGCAGCGTGGTATGTGTCCGTGTTAATATTTAATAAATCAACTGAACACTGAATAACAAAACAAAGTGAAAGACCGAAACAGTTCTGTCTGGTGAAGACACAAAACAGAAAATAATCACCCACCAAACACAGGTGGGAAAAGGCTACCTAAGTATGATTCTCAATCAGAGACAACTAACGACACCTGCCTCTGATTGAGAACCATACCAGGCCAAACACATAGAAAAAAAGAACATAGACTACCCACCCCAACTCACGCCCTGATCAACCTAAAACAAAGACATAACAAAAGAACTAAGGTCAGAACGTGACACTAGGCAAGCCAGTTAAAAACAAATTTGTATTTACAATGACGGCCTAGGAACAGTGCCTTGTTCAGGGGCAGAACAACAGATTGTTACCTTGTAATTTCGGGGATTCAAACCAGCAATCTTTCGGTTCCTGGCCCAACGCTCTAACCACTAGGCTACATGCCACCACAAAACATTCTCTCGAAAAAGATAAATCTCTCTCACTCTCACTCTCACTCTTACTCTCACTCTCTCTCAAACAAACGAAAGCCATTCATTTCAGAGGGGGATTATAAAAAAATCAATGTGTGGTATCTCATTCTGTCACATACATTGAGAGCCTATTTAAACCGTGCAGTGCATGGGCATCGCAACAAAGGACAATGTCAAATGTAAAGTGATGCTTGTCTAAGGATTATATTAAGAGCTGTGACATTGTAACGACAGGAGGAAAGGAACGCCAAGTCAATTACCCTTAGGAGATGACAATGGCTGCATTCAGAGAGCGAATCAATGCACAGAAAAGCACATTAAGTCTTCTCTATTGTATGGTACAGTATAGCTGTGTCCTCAATACTCACAAAAACAGGAAGATTGGCTGAGAATTAATTGTTTCTCTCAATTGTTTCAGACTCTGCTGCCTTTCAAAGCAGCTCACTTTGGCTCAGAAAGAGTGTGCGTGTTTGCATACATGCAAGTAAACAAACCTATCCACTGCAAGTAAACAAACCTATCCACTGCAAGTAAACAAACCTAACCACTGCAAGTAAACAAACCTAACCACTGCAAGTAAACAAACCTAACCACTGTAAGTAAACAAACCTATCCACTGCAAGTAAACAAACCTATCCACTGCAAATAAAGAAACTCTATCCACTGCAAGTAAACAAACCTAACCACTGCAAGTAAACAAACTCTATCCAATGCAAGTAAACACACCTAACCACTGCAAATAAAGAAACTCTATCCACTGCAAGTAAACAAACCTAACCACTGCAAGTAAACAAACTCTATCCACTGCAAGTAAACAAACCTAACCACTGTAAGTAAACAAACCTATCCACTGCAAGTAAACAAACCTAACCACTGTAAGTAAACAAACCTATCCACTGCAAGTAAACAAACCTATCCACTGCAAGTAAACAAACCTATCCACTGCAAGTAAACAAACCTATCCACTGCAAGTAAACAAACCTATCCACTGCAAATAAACAAACCTATGCACTGCAATTAAACAAACTCTATCCACTGCAAGTAAACAAACCTATCCACTGCAAGTAAACAAACCTAACCACTGCAAGTAAACAAACTCTATCCACTGCAAATAAACAAACCCTATCCACTGCAATTAAACAAACTCTATCCACTGCAAATAAACAAACTATCCATTGCAAATAAACAAACCTATCCACTGCAAATAAACAAACCTATCCACTGCAAAGGGATGCCAAGAAACCAGAGGTGGCAGAACAGAGTACTTGGTGTAGGGTTTGAACATAGCCTGATGGTAGGGACAGGCAGTTCCCCTTGCTGCTCCGTAAGGAAGTACCATTGTCTTGAAATGGATGCGAGCTTTGACTAGAAGCCAGTGGAGTGTGCGGAGGAGTGGGGTGACACGAGAGAACTTGGGAAGGAGATCCACTCCACGTCACCTGATAGGAGCGGCATGCCAGGTAGGATGCAATCCAAGATTCGGCAGAGTCTGAGACACCCTGACCTGAGAGGGTGGAAAGGAGGATCTGATGGTTCACAGTGTTGAAGGCAGAGGATGGATCTAGAAGGATTAGAAAAGAGGAGAGAGAGTCAGCTTTGGCAATGCGGAGATCCTCTGAGACACAGAGGAGGGCCGTCTCGGTTGATGGACCCGTCTTGAAGCCTGACTGGTTAGGGTGGAGAAGATCGTTCCGAGAAAGAGGAAGTTGGTCAGAGACAGCATGCTCAAGTGTTTTGGAAATAAAATCAATTAAGGATACTGGTCTGTAGTTTGATGACAGAAGTTGTTGAAAGTTTGTTTCTTATGGAGGGGAGCGACTCTGGCCATTTTGAAGTCAGAGGTGACCCAGCTAGTGGTCGGGATGAGTTGATGAGGGTAGTGAGGAGAAGGTCTCCAGAGGAACAGGGATGTGGTGATGGGGTGGAGAGGGCAGTTTGTCAGGCAGTCAGACCTCGCTAGTCACAGGATTTTATCTGGAGAGAGATGGGAGAAAGAGGTCAAGGCATAGGGTACCGTAATTTCCGGACTATAAGCCGCTACTTTATTCCCACGCTTTGAACCTCGCGGTTTATACAATGACGCAGCTAATTTATGGATTTTTCCCGCTTTCATAAGATTCATGCCGCCAAAAAACTGAGCACCGTCACATAATGTGACGTAAATCGAGCGCGCTCAAACTTCCCATCATTCTGATTACGGTAGTAATTTTGTCACCCTCATCATGGCAAAGACACGGAGAAATGCATATGATGCAGCTTTCAAGTTGAAGGCGATCGATCTGGCTGTTGGAAAAGGAAATAGAGCTGCTGCACGGGAGCTTGGCCTTAATGAGTCGATGATAAGACGTTGGAAACAGCAGCGTGAGGAACTGACTCAGTGCAAAAAAACCACAAAAGCTTTCAGAAGGAAGAAAAGCAGATGGCCCAAAGTATTTGCAGCCACTCGACATCAGTGTAAATCGTGCATTTAAGGTGGCGCTCCTTGTTCAGTGGGAGGCTTGGATGACAAGTGGGGAGAAATCCTTCACTAAAATGGGCCGCATGCGAAGAGCAACTTATGGTCAAGTCTGCCAGTGGGTCCTGACAGCGTGGAGCATTGTCAAAAAATCCACTATCATCAACGGGTTTGGAAAGGATGGACTGCTGCGTGTTGAAGGGGCAGCATGAGCTCAGCGGGGTATTTGCCTCCGGATGAAAGTGACGAAAGCGACAATGAAAACGATCCAACATCGGATGAAGCAATTCTGAGGCTATTCAACTCCGACACCGAAGGAGATGACTTCAGTGGTTTCAGTGCACATGAGGAGGAAGATAGTGACCAAGTTCATTTGTTTCAATGTACCGGTAGGCACCTGCGGCTTATAGACATGTGCGGCTTATTTATGTACAAAATACATATTTTTTTAATAATTCAGTGGGTGCGGTTTATATTCAGGTGCGCTTAATAGTCCAGCAATTACGGTAGTTATGTGTGAGTGGGACCAGTGGAATCACTAGGCTGAGTGAATGAGGAGTGGATTTCATCATCAACCTTATTTTCAAAGTGGTTGACAAAGTCATCCAAAGAAAGGAAAGAGGGAGAGGATGGAGTACTTCCTACCGTTAGAGGTAGAAGCTTGAAATTTAGAGTGATAGAAAGTGGTTTTAGCAGTGGATACGAAGAAGAGAAGGTAGAGAGGAGGGAGTGAAGGGACGATAGGTCCTCCGGAACTTTAGTTGTCACTCCACAGTCATAGGATACGGAAATGAAGGAAAGTAGGGTCGAACAGGCAGAATCAGGAGACAAGATGGAGAAAGATTTAGCAGAAGGGAGAGAGGATAGGATAGAAAAGCAGAGAGTAGTGTGAAAGAGCGCAAAGATTGTGATGGTGCATGATCCTCTGGGTAGGGGCTGAGTGGTTAGGGTTGGAGGAGAGTGAGACAGAAAAGGAAACAAAGTAGTGATCGGAGAGCTGGAGGGGGACTGCGTTGAGATTAGAAGACGAACAGCCTTTAGTAAAGATGAGGTCAAGCATATTTCCTGCCTTGTGAGTGGGGGGACTGGGAAAGTGTGAAGTCAAGAGGCAAGGAGGGAAAAGAAAGAGGTGTAAAGAAATGAATCGAAGTCAGATATTGGGAGGTTGAAGTCGCCCAGTACGATGGGCAGTGCGCCATCGTCAGGAAATTAGCTTATCAAGGTGTCAAGCTCATTGAGGAACTCTAAGGGCAACTGGTGGGCGATAGATGAGAGCAATGTTAAGCTTGAGTTGACAAGTGAATGTGACAGCATGGAATTCAAATGAGGAGATGGACAGGTGAGTGGTAAAATAAGTAAAAAATAAAATCTCCACTTATGAGAAATGAGTACCCTGTGCCACCACTGTGACGACCAGAAGCTCTCAGACTATGAGAGAACACGTAGTCAGATGAAGAGAGTGCAGTTGGAGTAGCAGTGTTCTCTGGATCCATGTCTCCGTCAGGGCCAACAAGTCTACAGTCTGAAGGGCAGCATAGGCTGAGATGAACTTGGCATTCTTGACCGCAGATCGGCAGTTCCAACCAATGCCAGAGACCAGGAATTCCACATGGGTTGTGTGTGCAGGGTACACTAAATTAGAAGGGTTGCAGCCAAGGGGTGGGGAGCGTCTGTAAAGCCTACATGGAGAAGGGTGAACAGGTATAGAAAACACACACAAAGTTGACAAAGCTGCAAAAGGAGCCATATGAAAATAACGAGGTAAGACGCTGAAGTGAGAGAGTGGAGTCTTCCTCTGTTTCCTTCCTCGAATTACTCCACGGAACAATTCGTCAAAACAGTCTTTGTTTAGCCGAGAGTCTTTGTTTTCGGCAACGAGACCGCCAATGACACGACCGCCGCTTACAGCTGCCGCTAACAAAACAGGGGAGTTTGAAGTACGAACACTAATTGTTAATTACCTTGCTGAGGTGAAGAGCACACTTTCCAGTAATACGTTCTGATCATGTAAGAGAGGAGAAACCACTCTCTCTCCAATACAAACTCTGATTATCAAAACCACATCAGTCACAAATTGTCCTGCCCCATAATCGAGGTTGATGTGTGAAGAATCCACTGCAAATTATGAGTAGTCAGCAGTTCACACACCAAGTCGGCCACTGGAAGACAGACTGCACATAAAGTGGATGGCCATAGCTAGCAAAAAGACAGTACCAGAAAACAACAGATTAAGTACAAATGATCACTTCAGGAGATATTAAGAGTCCTCTTGCTATAGATTGATTCCACTGCTGTCAGCCAGGCTGCACACAATACAACTGACTGTATGTTGTGAATCCTCATCATAATGTCCATTTCCCCTCTAGCTCTAAGTGACCTCCTTTGATATGAGGCATCAAATAAGTTTTCACCTAGTCTTTTTTTTCTTTCTTTCTTCCTTTCCTTTCTTACCTCTACCTGCCTATCGGAACACTCCCTAATATCGAAGAAACCCAAACCTTTGTGAAAAAACACATTCACAAATTCCCACAAAGCCCATAGACCCACTAAACACAGTGTTTGGCTCCTAATATCCTCCAAAGCACTGTGGGTAATATGCGTGATCTAGCTTGCCTTCCTGGTGGCTTCGACAGGGGACTAGTATTCTATGTTCCAGACTATGACAGGGGACTAGTATTCTATGTTCCAGACTATGACAGGGGACTAGTATTCTATGTTCCAGACTATGACAGGGGACTAGTATTCTATGTTCCAGACTATGACAGGGGACTAGTATTCTATGTTCCAGACTATGACAGGGGACTAGTATTCTATGTTCCAGACTATGACAGGGGACTAGTATTCTATGTTACTGACTATGACAGGGGACTAGTATTCTATGTTCCAGACTATGACAGGGGACTAGTATTCTATGTTCCAGACTACGACAGGGGACTAGTATTCTATGTTTTAGGCTACGATAGTCAGTGTGACAGGGGTAAGCTATAAACCTGGCCCAGTCTCCATGGTTCAAGGTATAATGCAGAGCAGTATAGATGCGGTCGGTGTAGCAGGTGCACTGTGTGGAACCTGCCAGGGCCACCTGGCCAGTTGTTTTCAAACTTTACTTCCCCAGGGTCTCCCACCCAGGTAAGCAGGCGACCCATCACATGTTACAACAAAGAAATCATGTCTTGTCTTATCATCAGGTGAATGATAATGGCAAGTAGAAATAATCAACATTTTAAAATGAATATATTTGGTAGACAGTTCCATTACTTTGACCTCCCTACAGTTCGTTGGAAGAGGTAAACTCTATGAGGTAGAAAGGTAGCTTGGTGGCATAGAGAAAATGCTGCTGTTTTGAATCAAATTTACAGCAATTGTACTGTTTGGCATGGAGCTGAGAGATACGTTTGCAGTTTTAAAGATAATTTCCTTCAGTTCAAGCTATGCTCCTCTGCTCAACATCTGCTCTGAATGCTCGTTTTTTTTTAACATTTTGGATTCTTCCTGACTGTCTAGTTTTTATATGATTGTTATTTCCCAAAGACACTATTACAAAAAAAAGAAAAAATGAGTTCAATATATTTTCTGCTTGCTTTCTATCTGGTTATGCTCATTTAAGTTGACACTGAAACAGTTTTTCCATGCCAAAAAGTACCAATTCGACGGGTCGCCTAAGACTTTTCTGTACAGAAAAAACCCTGTAATTAGTTCCAATGACTGTAATTGCCTCCATATTAAAGGGATAGTTTGAGATTTTGACAAGGAAGTCATTTATCGAATGAATAGGAACAGCTAGCATGCTAACTTAACTGTGCGGTCCCCTGCAGTACCCCAGGCACCTAGGCACACTGACACCTGTGTCGGCGAGTAATCTGCTCCTCACCATCTCTTCTCTTCCCTCCATCCTCTCCATCCCCCTTCTCTAATCAGCTATCTATTACAGCTGTGGCCAGACAGGGCTCTCCAGGAACAGACATCCTGATGTATGAAACACACTCTCAACACAACATTTTTTATCTCTTCATTTCCCTGCTCTCTATCTTTCTCTCTCTTTCGTTCCCTCTTTCTCTCTCCCACTCGAGCTGAGACTTTATCAAAATGTATAGAGTTGTCCTGTTAGGATGAAATGAAAACGATGGCCAGCACTCACACGTAATTTAAAAAATATATATTTTACCTTTATTTAACTAGGCAAGTCAGTTAAAAACAAATTATTCTTTACAATGACGGCCTACCCCGGCAAAACCCTCCCCTAACCCAGACGACGCTGAGCCAATTGTGCACCGCCCTATGGGACTCCCGATCACGGACGGTTGTAATAGTGCCTCTAGCACTGAGATGCAGCACTTTAGATCGCTGTAGCCACTCGGGAGCCTTAAAGAGTACCTTTCCCTACTCTCTCTATCTTTCTCTATCCCCACTCGACCTGAGACTCGTAGGGTTGTCCTGTTAGGGTGAAATGAAAACGATGGCCAGCACTCACACATAAAGTGTACAGTTTATAAAAGCTAAGGTGTATGAAATAAAGAACAAATAAAGTTTATTGGTGGCCTCTTGGAGGAAAGTGAACGTTGAATTAGAAGTGTTCCATTCTTATCAAAGACACACAAGTTAAAAGCAATAAAAGGCATTTTGTAAACACAGTGTGTGTGTGTGTGTGTGTGTGTGTGTGTGTGTGTGTGTGTGTGTTATGTTCACATGACAGGAAAACTAGTATAACACCATAAGGTTGTTTTTTAAATCAACAAAAAGTACACACAGGCTGCATCAAATTCTGATGAGATATCAGTCTAATTCACATGAGATATCAGTCTAATTCACATGAGATATTAGTCTAATTCACATGAGATATCAGTCTAATTCACATGAGATATCAGTCTAATTCACATGAGATATCAGTCTAATTCACATGAGATATCAGTCTAATTCACATGAGATATCAGTCTAATTCACATGAGATATCAGTCTAATTCACATGAGATATCAGTCTAATTCACATGAGATATCAGTCTAATTCACATGAGATATCAGTCTAATTCACATGAGATATCAGTCTAATTCACATAAAGCCATTCAAATTGTACCTCAGCCCTAGAGAACATACAGTTACATTAGAATTAGGATACCATGACCATACGAGATACTGTGTCTTCAACGCAGGAGGGGACATTTTACACGTATTTCTGAATGAATACCTTATTCCAGCTCTGTAGAGGAGTTTCACAGCCACAAATCAATCAGTTGTTCACTGGGCTACTCCAGCCTTTCACTATTAAATAGCGACAGAGAGATATGTAGAGAGAGTGAAAGACAGACAGCGAAAGAGAGAGTGAGAGACAGGGAGAGACATACCTCAGGGAAATGTTAAGACTTGGTTTTTACTCTCAATATATTTACAATACATACTTCATGTGAGTAAATCACTGGGTGACCCAGAACCACTGTATGGAGAGCAATTTCCTTTGGGATATGTTGGGGTTTGAGGCAAGTTTTTCATCTCAATAGGTTGGCCAAAAGCTGCTTAATTTGTTCCCTATGATTCAGGGTACTGTTACACCAGCTAAATGGAGCTTTGACTAAACCAGAGAAAGTGTTGCATACTGTTTGAGGGCTCAGTGCATGGAGTCTGACAGATGAGCAGCAGTCTGGTCTGATTAAAGTGTTGTGGCAGACACTGGCAGAAACATGAATAGGACCTAAAGAGTTCTGTCTGTCTGTCTGTCTGTCTGTCAATTTTCAATTCAAGGGGCTTTATTGGCATGGGAAACATGTGTCAACATTGCCAAAGCAAGTGAGGTAGATAATATACAAAAGTGAAATAAACAATACAAATTAACAGTAAACATTACACATACAGAAGTTTCAAAACAATAAAGACATTACAAATGTCATATATATATATATATATATATATATACAGTGCCTTGCGAAACTATTAGGCCCCCTTGAACTTTGCGACCTTTTGCCACATTTCAGGCTTCAAACATAAAGATATAAAACTGTATTTTTTTGTGAAGAATCAACAACAAGTGGGCCACAATCATGAAGTGGAATGACATTTATTGGATATTTCAAACTTTTTTAACAAATCAAAAACTGAAAAATTGGGCGTGCAAAATTATTCAGCCCCTTTACTTTCAGTGCAGCAAACTCTCTCCAGAAGTTCAGTGAGGATCTCTGAATGATCCAATGTTGACCTAAATGACTAATGATGATAAATACAATCCACCTGTGTGTAATCAAGTCTCCGTATAAATGCACCTGCACTGTGATAGTCTCAGAGGTCCGTTAAAAGCGCAGAGAGCATCATGAAGAACAAGGAACACACCAGGCAGGTCCGAGATACTGTTGTGAAGAAGTTTAAAGCCGGATTTGGATACAAAAATATTTCCCAAGCTTTAAACATTCCAAGGAGCACTGTGCAAGCGATAATATTGAAATGGAAGGAGTATCAGACCACTGCAAATCTACCAAGACCTGGCCGTCCCTCTAAACTTTCAGCTCATACAAGGAGAAGACTGATCAGAGATGCAGCCAAGAGGCCCATGATCACTCTGGATGAACTGCAGAGATCTACAGCTGAGGTGGGAGACTCTGTCCATAGGACAACAATCAGTCGTATATTGCACAAATCTGGCCTTTATGGAAGAGTGGCAAGAAGAAAGCCATTTCTTAAAGATATCCATAAAAAGTGTTGTTTAAAGTTTGCCACAAGCCACCTGGGAAACACACCAAACATGTGGAAGAAGGTGCTCTGGTCAGATGAAACCAAAATGGAACTTTTTGGCAACATTGCAAGACGTTATGTTTGGCGTAAAAGCAACACAGCTCATCACCCTGAACATACCATCCCCACTGTCAAACATGGTGGTGGCAGCATCATGGTTTGGGCCTGCTTTTCTTCAGCAGGGACAGGGAAGATGGTTAAAATTGATGGGAAGATGGATGGAGCCAAATACAGGACCATTCTGGAAGAAAACCTGATGGAGTCTGCAAAAGACCTGAGACTGGGACGGAGATTTGTCTTCCAACAAGACAATGATCCAAAACATTAAGCAAAATCTACAATGGAATGGTTCAAAAATAAACATATCCAGATGTTAGAATGGCCAAGTCAAAGTCCAGACCTGAATCCAATCGAGAATCTGTGGAAAGAACTGAAAACTGCTGTTCACAAATGCTCTTCATCCAACCTCACTGAGCTCGAGCTGTTTTGCAAGGAGGAATGGGAAAACATGTCAGTCTCTCGATGTGCAAAACTGATAGAGACATACCCCAAGCAACTTACAGCTGTAATCGCAGCAAAAGGTGGCGCTACAAAGTATTAACTTAAGGAGGCTGAATAATTTTGCACACCCAATTTTTCAGTTTTTGATTTGTTAAAAAAGTTTGAAATATCCAATAAATGTCGTTCCACTTCATGATTGTGTCCCACTTGTTGTTGATTCTTCACAAAAAAATACAGTTTTATATCTTTATATTTGAAGCCTGAAATGTGGCAAAAGGTCGCAAAGTTCAAGGGGGACGAATACTTTCGCAAGGCACTGTATATATATATATATATACAGTGTTGTAACAATGTACAAGTAGTTAAAGTACACAAGGGAAATAAATAAGCATAAATATGGGTTGTATTTACACAGGTGTTTGTTCTTCACTGGTTGACCTTTTCTTGTGGCAACAGGTCACAAATCTTGCTGCTGTGACGTCACACTGTGGTGTTTCACCCAGTAGATATGGAAGTTTATCAAAATTGGGTTTGTTTTCGAATTCTTTGTGGATCTGTGTAATCTCAGGGAAATATGTGTCATACATTGGGCAGGAGGTTAGGAAGTGCAGCTCAGTTTCCACCTCATTTTGTGGGCAGTGTGCACATAGCCTGTTTTCTCTTGAGAGCCATGTCTGCCTACGGCGGCCTTTCTCAATAGCAAGGCTATGCTCACTGAGTCTGTACATAGTCAAAGCTTTCCTTAAGTTTGGGTCAGTATTCTGCCAGGTATTCTGGTCAGGTATTCTGCCACTGTGTACTCACTGTGTACTCTTTAGGGCCAAATAGCATTCTAGTTTGATCAGTTTTTTTGTTAATTCTTTCCAATGTGTCAAGTATTCATCTTTTTGTTTTCTTGGGTCTAATTGTGTTGCTGTCCTGGGGCTCTGTAGGGTGTGTTTGTGTTTGTGAACAGAGCCCCAGGACCAGCTTGCTTAGGGGACTCTTCTCCAGGTTCATCTCTCTATAGGTGATGGCTTTGTTATGGAAGGTTTGGGAATCGCTTCATTTTAGGTGGTTGTAGAATTTAACGGCTATTTTCTGGATTTTGATAATTAGTGGGTATCGGCCTATTTCTGCTCTGCATGCATTATTTCTACGTTGTACACAGAAGATATTTTTGCACTATCTATCTATCTATCCATCACAACAGATCTCAGTGTGAGGACACTGGCGGAGACATGAATAGGGCCGGGGCTAAAGGACACTGGCAGAGACATGAATAGGGCCAGGGCTAAAGGACACTGGAGGAGACATGAATAGGGCCAGGGCTAAAGGACACTGGAGGAGACATGAATAGGGCCAGGGCTAAAGGACACTGGAGGAGACATGAATAGGGCCGGGGCTAAAGGACACTGGAGGAGACATGAATAGGGCCAGGGCTAAAGGACACTGGCAGAGACATGAATAGGGCCGGGGCTAAAGGACACTGGAGGAGACATGAATAGGGCCAGGGCTAAAGGACACTGGCAGAGACATGAATAGGGCCAGGGCTAAAGGACACTGGCAGAGACATGAATAGGGCCGGGGCTAAAGGACACTGGCAGAGACATGAATAGGGCCAGGGCTAAACGACACTGGAGGAGACATGAATAGGGCCAGGGCTAAAGGACACTGGAGGAGACATGAATAGGGCCAGGGCTAAAGGACACTGGAGGAGACATGAATAGGGCCACGGCTAAAGGACACTGGAGGAGACATGAATAGGGCCACGGCTAAAGGACACTGGAGGAGACATGAATAGGGCCGGGGCTAAAGGACACTGGAGGAGACATGAATAGGGCCAGGGCTAAAGGACACTGGAGGCGACATGAATAGGGCCACGGCTAAAGGACACTGGCAGAGACATGAATAGGGCCACGGCTAAAGGACACTGGAGGAGACATGAATAGGGCCAGGGCTGCTTCAGGTCCCAAATGTAGATGATGACCAGAAAAGTATTTTATAACCATTTGTATCCTGTATGCATGCTAGCATGCAGAAATACACACACGTACACATATACACACGTAGACACACACACACACACACACACACACACACACACACACACACACACACACACACACACACACACACACACACACACACACAGTTGCACCACACCTACCTTGCTGATTCAGTCAGGTAAAGCAGATGCTGAGAAGGCTGAAGTCATCAATCCTCAGCTGACCTCCCAGAGAGAGAGACGCTCAGCTCCTCAGGTGAGCACAGGCCCATACACTGTGTGTGTGTGTGTGTGTGTGTGTGTGTGTGTGTGTGGGGAGGGGGGGGGGTAGGTTATACCATGGCTGAATCAGGTGGGTTCTACCTGGGCTGAATCTGGTGGGCTATACCTGGACTGAATCAGGTAGGTTATACCATGGCTGAATCAGGTGGGTTCTACCTGGGCTGAATCAGGTGGGTTATACCTTGGCTAAATCAGGTGGGTTATACCTTGGCTAAATCAGGTGGGTCGTACCTGGACTGAATCAGGTGGGTTATACCTTGGCTAAATCAGGTGGGTCGTACCTGGACTGAATCAGGTGGGTTATACCATGGCTGAAATAAAAGCCTGCTGTCCGCCCTTTCAACCCATTTTTCAAGCCCTGTTATGGAACTATTCTGATATCATATACTATGTTCTATTTTTTGAAAAGGTAATATTAGTTTCTAGACAAGGTGTTGGTTATGCTTTCATGGACACATGTTCAGCCAGACAGCCCATGACCCACCTGGGTGATTTCACAGGTCTAGCAGCAGACTAGCAGATGTCCCTCTGGCTATCATCAAAGAGCTTCATGCAATCTCACTGCAAAAACACGTTGGCCATTGAAATGAGTCACATACATCTTGAATAAATTTAACCAGGCTGGAATGGAACTCAGATACTCTAGGCAAAGTAAAACATAGCTTAGAGTAACATAACATAGAGTAAAATCTACTTCAAGTAATGTCCATGTAAAAGGACACATGAGCATCAACATGTTAAGTTCATAGGCGTGTGTTAAGGCATTTATATATTTGTCAACTTTTTTCTATATTAAATATTAGGATAAAGCAAAGGTTTTGATTTCTGTCCAAACACATGAGAAAGGGATCTTAGAAAACGTGTTATGATGTGTGTCTAAACTGTATTAGAAATACATCAAAACACTATAATGTTGATGTAAAGACCCCTGCCAACTAATATCTACACTTATAAATTCAGAAAAAAAAGAAACGTCCCTTTCTCAGGACGCACCGTCGCTGGACCAGACAGGACTGGCAACAACGTCGCATAGGGGTACAAACCCTCCGTCGCTGGACCAGACAGGACTGGCAACAACGTCGCATAGGGGTACAAACCCTCTGTCGCTGGACCAGACAGGACTGGCAACAACGTCGCATAGGGGCACAAACCCACCGTCACTGGACCAGACAGGACTGGCAAAAAGTGCTCTTCACTGATGAGTCGTGGTTTTGTCTCACCAGGGGTGATGGTCGGATTTGCGTTTATCGTCGAAGGAATGAGCATTACACCGAGGCCTGTACTCTGGAGCGAGATCTACTTGGAGGTGGAGGGTCCGTCATTGTCTGGGGTGGTGTGTCACATCATCATCGTACTGAGCTTGTTGTCATTGCAGGCAATCTCAACGCTGTGCGTTACAGGGAAGACATCCTCCTCCCTCATGTGGTATTCTTCCTGCAGACTCATCCTGACATGACCCTCTAGCATGACAATGCCACCAACCATACTGCTCGTTCTGTGCGTGATTTAATGCAAGACAGGAATGTCAATGTTCTGCCATGGCCAGCGAAGAGAACCGGATCTCAATCCCATTGGGACCTGTTGGATCGGAGGTTGGGGGCTAGGGCCACCCCCCAGAAATGTCCGTGAACTTGCAGGTGCCTTGGTGGAAGAGTGGGGTAACATCTCAAAGCAAGAACTGGCAAATCTGGTGCAGTCCATGAGGAGGAGATACACTGAAGTACTTAATGCAGCTGGTGGCCACACCAGATACTGACTGTTACTTTTGATTTTGACCTCCTCTTTGCTCAGAGACACATTATTCCATTTCTGTTAGTCACATGTCTGTGGAACTTGTTCAGATTATGTCTCAGTTGTTGAATCTTGTTATGAGAGGAAGTTTCTTTTTTTACTGAGTTTATTAACTTTAGGATATTGTTTTCTGTCTTCTGTAATTTGAAGAAACATTGCCTTGTGCCTTGAAATTACGTTATGGGAAACCCGGTTGAGCTAACGTACAGCTAACGTACAGCTAACGTACAGCTAACGTACAGTGCCTTGCAAAAGTATTCACCCCCCTTGGCATTTTTCCTATTTTGTTGCATTACAACTAGAGGTCGACCGATTATGATTTTTCAAAGCCGATACCGATGCCGATTATTGGAGGGCCAAAAAAAGGCCGATACCGATTAATCGGCCGATTAAAGAAAAAATGTATTTGTAATAATGACAATTACAACAATGCTGAATGAACACTTATTTTAACTTAATATAATACAATAAAATCAATTTAGCCTCAAGTAAATAATGAAACATGTTCAATCTGGTTTAAGTAATGCAAAAACAAAGTGTTGGAGAAGAAAGTAAAAGTGCAATGTGTGCTATGTAAGAAAACTAACGTTTCAGTTCCTTGCTCAGAACATGAGAACATATGAAAGCTGGTGGTTCATTTTAACATGAGTCTTCAATATTTCCAGGTAAGAAGTTTTAGGTTGTAGTTATTATAGGAATTATAGGACAATTTCCCTCTATACCATTGTATTTCATTAACCTTTGACTATTGGATGTTCTTATAGGCACTTTAGTATTGCCAGTGTAACAGTATAGCTTCCGTCCCTCTCTCCTCGCTCCTCCCTGGGCTCGAACCAGCAACACAACAACAACAGCCACCATCGAAGCAGCGTTACCCATGCCTCATCTCAGAAGTTGATAGGCTTGAAGTCATAAACAGCGCGTTTACGCGCCTGCTTCTGCCTACCACCGCTCAGGCAGATACTTAGATACTTGTATGCGTGTATGCTCAGTCAGATTATATGCAACGCAGGACACGCTAGATAATATCTAGTAATATCATCAACCATGTGTAGTTAACTAGTGATTATGATTGATTGTTTTTTATAAGATAAGTTTAATGCTAGCAAGCAACTTACCTTGGCTTATCGCATTCACTCCTTGTGGAGTGCAACGAGAGAGAGGCAGGTCGTTATTGCGTTTGACTAGTTAACTGTAAGGTTCCCCCGATTGGTTCCCCCGAGCTGACAAGGTGAAAATCTGCCCCTGAACGAGGCAGTTAACCCACCGTTCCTAGGCCGTCATTAAAAATATGAATAACTGATTTGCCTAGTTAAATAAAGGTATTAAAAAATATCTTTAAAAAATAAAATAAAATGTAATTAAAAAAATTGGCAAATCAGCGCCCAAAAATACCGATTTCAGATTGTTATGAAAACTTGAAATCGGCCATTCCGATTAATCGGTCGACCTCTAATTACAATCTGTAATTTAAATTGATTTCTATTTGGCTTTCATGTAATGGACATACACAAAATAGTCCAAATTGGTGTAGTGAAATTTAAAAATATCTTGTTTAAAAAAATTATACAAAATTAAAAACGGAAAAGTGGTGTGTGCGTATGTATTCACCCCCTTTGCTATGAAGTCCCTAAATAAGTTCTGGTACAACCAATTACCTTCAGAAGTCACAGAATAAGTTAAATAAAGTCCACCTGTGTGCAATCTAAGTGTTACATGATCTGTCACATGATCGCAGTAGATATACACCTGTTCTGAAAGTCCCCAGAATCTGCAACACCACTAATCAAGGGGCACCACCAAACAGGTCAGTGACAAAGTACAGATCAAAGTTGGGTTGTAAAACACAAAATCTGAAACTTTGAACATCGGTGCACCATTAAATCCATTATTAAAAAAATGGAAAGAATATGGCACCACAACAAACCTGCCAAGAGGGGGCCAAAACTCACGGACCAGGCAAAGACGGCATTATTCAGAGAGGCAACAAAGAGACCAAAGGTAACCATGAAGGAGCTGCAAAACTCCACAGCGGAGATTGGAGCACCATTAAATCCATTATTAAAAAATGGAAAGAATATGGCACCACAACAAACCTGCCAAGAGGGGGCCAAAACTCACGGACCAGGCAAAGACGGCATTATTCAGAGAGGCAACAAAGAGAACAAAGGTAACCATGAAGGAGTTGCAAAACTCCACAGCGGAGATTGGAGTATCTCTCCATAGGACCAGTACAAACCGTAAACTCCACAGAGCTGGGCTTTATGAAAGAGTGTCCAGAAAAATATTTGCTAACCTGTTTGGTGTTCGCCAAAAGGCATGTGGGAGACTCCCCAAACATGTGGAAGAAGGTATTCTGATCAGACGGGACTAAAATTTAGCTTTTTGGCCATCAAGGAAAACACTCTGTCTGGCTTAAACCCAATACCTCTCATCACCATGAGAACACCATCCCCACCATCCATGTTTTTCATCGGCAGGGACTGGGAAACTGGTCAGAATTGAAGAAATGATGGATGACGCTAAATACAGGGAAATTCTCGAGGGAAACCTGTTTCAGTCCTCCAGAGATTTGAGACTGGGACAGAGGTTTCCCTTCCAGCAGGACAATGAACCTAAGCATACTGCTAAAGCAACGCTCAAGTGGTTTAAGGGGAAACAATCCAATTGAGAATCTGTGGTATGACTTAAAGATTGCTGTACACCAGCAGAACCCATCCATTTTGAAGGGACTGGAGCAGTTTTGTCTTGAAGAATGGGCAAAAATCCCAGTGGCTAGATGTGTCAAGCTTATAGAGACATACCCCAAGAGACTTGCAGCTGTAATTGCTGCAAAAGGTAGCTCTACAAAGTATTGACTTTGGTGGGGGTGAATAGTTATGCACGCTCAAGTATTCTGATTTTTAGTCTTATTTCTTGTTTGTTTCACAATAAAAAAAATATGTTGCATCTTCAAAGTGGAAGGCATGTTGTGTAAATCAAACGATACAAAAACTTAATAGGAAATATGCCAAGGGGGGTTAATACTTTTCCAAGCCACTGTAGGCTAATGTGAGTAGCATGACATAACAAGAACATTTCGCAGGACATAGACGTCTATTATATGGGCAAGAAAGCTTAAAGTATTGTTAATGTAACTGTACTTTCCAATTTACAGTAGCTGTTACAGTGAAAAAAATACCATGCTATTGTTTGAGAAGAACAACAACAAAAAACTTTTATCATGGCAACTGGTTTGATACATTCACCATCTGAAGGTAAATCATGTACTTACATTCAGTAATCTTGCTCTGATTTGTCATCCTTAGGGATCCAGAGATAAAAATGTAGCATAGTTTGTTTGATAAAATCAAGTTTTATGTTCAAATGTAGGAACTTGGTTCTACAGTTTGAATCCCTGCTGTGTTTGCCCCCCACATCTAGATGTGTGAAGGTTAGTGTATTTTCTGTAGGGAAGCTAATTGTCCATAATTTATGACATTCCTGGAAGTGTGTAAACTGATTTGTTTTATTAACACATGATTGTTGTATGTTCTCTAGAGTTATGTACTTGAAAATGTATCAATTGATCAATTCGGCACATTTGGGCAGACTTGATAAAACATTTTGAACAGTAATGCAATGGTTCATTGGATCAGTCTAAAACTTGGCACATACACTGCTGCCATCTAGTGGCCAAAATATTAATTTCGCCTAGACTCCTAACTGATATATTGGCCTTTCTCTTGCATTTTCACAGATGGGTGAACAAAAAAAAAACAAATAGAAAACGCATGTTTTTAGTTTGTATTATCTTTTACTAGATCCAACGTGTTATATTCTCCTAGATTCATTTCCACAAATGTCAAAGTGTTTCCTTTCAAACGGTATCGAGAATTTGCATATCCTTGCTTCAGGTACTGAACTACAGGCAGTTCAATTTGGGTATGTCATTTCAGGCGAAAATTGAAAAAAACGATCCCATCCTTAAGAGGTGTCTGTGACCAACAAATACATATCTGTATTCCCAGTTGTGTGAAATCCATAGATTAGGGCCTAATTTATTTATTTCAATTGACTTGATTTCCTTATATGAACTGTAAATTGTTGCATGTTGCGTAATATTTTTTGCTCAGTGCAGGGGCACAACTTTAGTTTTAGAAGTGGGGTGGGGCATAGTATTATTACATTTTTTATCAAGTCGGATAAAAACTCCAAACAGCCTGCCCACTGCTCGGAGGCGTCCGCATGGTCCTAAAGTACATCGTTGTCTCATGTCCCCCCCACATACTGAAATGCCTTGTTTTATCATTAGAATGTGATACAAAATGAGGCAACGGTGTGCTTGGTTCAGTGTATTATGTGTGTTCTTTGTGCATCAGCAGCCAAGGTTGGAAACAGTGATTGTGAACAGCAAGGCCAGGCCAGGCGAGAGAGGAAGCAGCTGACATTATGATGTGCTTGGAGGAAGCAGCTGACATTATGATGAGCTAGCTCATCCTCCAGGGGAATAGCTTTCCAAGGCTGTGAATTAGGAGGCAAACTGGTTGTTTCTCTATGGGTAAACATTTATAATTAGGAACCTCTTGACAAGCGTCCACAAATAATTTCGCTTATTCCACTGAGAGTTGGGACTGCTGTGTGTGTGTGTGTGTGTGTGTGTGTGTGTGTGTGTGTGTGTGTGTGTGTGTGTGTGTGTGTGTGTGTGTGTGTGTGTGTGTGTGTGTGTGTGTGTGTGTGTGTGTCTGTCTGTCTGGGGCCTGTGGGGCACTGGGCCTGTCTGTCAATATTCCCTGGTTTGGAACTTTCAATTTCAAATACCTCAAGATTACGACACCAATTCAATCTAGACGGGCACCACTGGGAGTACTACGGCCACCGTTGGCTGCCACTAAGGATCCTAATTGGAGTTGAAAATATAAGGCCAGAGTAACTGTGACATTGAACACAACAAGCTAACAATAACTCCCTACCCAACGCTGTATAAGCTGTATAAACTATTATAAGTCTACAATAGCAAGTCCAGAATATTACTTTCTTCAATAACTCAATGATACCTCACATGTTTTTACATCACTCATTCAGAGTCATGGTTAAGAATAGGACCTGCACACCGCCCTGATCTCACGCACAAATCAAAAGCTTCGTAAATCGGTAACCTTCTCTTGTTGTGGATCGTAAACCTTCTCTTGTTGCGAAGATAAAGGTATAAGTTGTTAGAGCATTTAGTGTACAGGCCATGCCTAATGGTGTTCCACAGTAGGTAAGACATATGACACAGCCTTTTGTTTATGTAGTACTCTCTCACATAAACTAATTCAGTGAGCTTGACATTATAAATATAACCTCTGTTCAATAAGTAGAGTACCTGAAACGAATCACACATTTGCAACATCTGTCATCTCTCTAATTCTTTCCGTTTGAAATCGTAACGACACGCTGTGACCTAATGCAGTAATCATAACGACATGCTGTGACCTACTGCAGTAGTCATAACGGTACACTGTGACCTACTGCAGTAGTCATAACGGTGCACTGTGACCTACTGCAGTAATCATAATGGCGCACTGTGACCTACTGCAGTAATCATAACGGTGCACTGTGACCTACTGCAGTAGTCATAACGGTGCACTGTGACCTACTGTACTAATCATAATGGTGCACTGTGACCTACTGCAGTAATCATAACAGTGCACTGTGACCTACTGCAGTAGTCATAACGGTGCACTGTGACCTACTGTACTAATCATAATGGTGCACTGTGACCTACTGCAGTAATCATAATGGTGCACTGTGACCTACTGCAGTAGTCATAACGGTGCACTGTGACCTACTGCAGTAATCATAATGGCGCACTGCAGTAAGACCTTATCCACTGTCTCCGCGGTCAGCTCGCTATCGCTTAGCTAGTACGAGAACAACACCTCTGGATAACCGCTACTCGCTTATATAATGGCCCTTTCAGTTGGTACAAGCAAGGTGAACAGGGCACCTTGGAGTCCAGCGCAGCACAAAGTAAAAGTTCAATCTACTTAAACCCCAAAGCACCCCAGTTAGTGTCGCCTGGCCCGACGCAGCCGTTTATCATTCCTCATTCATTGAAAAACAACGGCTTGTTTTTTTTAATGTCATTTGGAAGGCCCTGTTAAACACTATTGTTGCACACAGAGTGGGTCCATCCGGCATATCATGTGACATGTTAAGCACATTTCTACTCCTGAACTTATTTAAACAGAATTGAACAAGTCCCTCTCCCCCTACAGCCACCTATCTCCCCCTCCACACACTCACACAATGCAGGTTTTCAGCAGAGATATCCTTCAGAGAGATCCACTGTACAGAACCATCGGCTTCCTGCAGTCCTCTGCCGGCTAAGCTTCTGTTAATTTCACTAACCACCCTGGCCACAGTCATCGACAATCATCTCCCTTCATCTCTTCCCCCTCTCCTCCACTGCTGGTGTGTGTGTGTGTGTGTGTGTGTGTGTGTGTGTGTGTGTGTGTGTGTGTGTGTGTGTGTGTGTGTGTGTGTGTGTGTGTGTGTGTCTAAATCATCCTAAAGTATCTAAAAATGTATTTTGTGACTGAAATAAATTACCTATGGATTTCAGCCAATCATAATTTTTTCCCTCAGAATATTAGAGCTACGGTTTAATTATTTAGAATTATAGCATCATTGACAGGAAGTGCTACAGTGGAATTGTAATTTGTTTCATTGTAAAAATTGACAGGTGATTAAACAGTCGTACGGACAGAAATGTCATTATAGCAGGTCGATATTTGTTTATCAAATCTACGTGTTCTGTCAGTACATCATTTGTTCACTAATAATTTTTCTAGTAAAACAAATCAAAATATCACAACAATATCAAAACACGTCGACAATGTGCTGCATACAGTTTGATGAAACATGAAGTTATGCTATGACAATACACCCATCCACAGGACACGAGTAGTCGCTGAACAGTTTGATGAAACATGAAAACGATATAAACCATGCGCCATCGCCATCTCAGTCATCAAACCTCGACCCAATTGAACACTGGTAGATTGGTAGACTGGTAGAACACTGGTAGATTGGTAGACTGGTAGAACACTGGTAGATTTGTAGACTGGTAGAACACTGGTAGATTGGTAGACTGGTAGAACACTGGTAGATTGGTAGACTGGTAGAACACTGGTAGATTGGTAGACTGGTAGATTGATAGACTGGTAGAACACTGGTAGATTGGTAGACTGGTAGAACACTGGTAGATTGGTAGACTGGTAGAACACTGGTAGATTGGTAGACTGGTAGATTGGTAGACTGGTAGAACACTGGTAGATTGGTAGACTGGTAGAACACTGGTAGATTGGCAGACTGGTAGAACACTGGTAGATTGGTAGACTGGTAGAACACTGGTAGATTGGTAGACTGGTAGAACACTGGTAGATTGGTAGACTGGTAGATTGATAGACTGGTAGAACACTGGTAGATTGGTAGACTGGTAGAACACTGGTAGATTGGTAGACTGGTAGAACACTAGTAGAACACTGGTAGATTGGTAGACTGGTAGAACACTGGTAGATTGGTAGACTGGTAGAACACTGGTAGATTGGTAGACTGGTAGAACACTGGTAGATTGGTAGACTGGTAGAACACTGGTAGATTGGTAGACTGGTAGAACACTGGTAGATTGGTAGACTGGTAGAACACTGGTAGATTGGTAGACTGGTAGAACACTGGTAGATTGGTAGAATGGTAGAACACTGGTAGATTCTGGATCGGCGACGGAGACCGTGTTTTCCACCACCATCAACAAAACACCAAACAATGGAACTTACCGTGGAAGAATTGTGTCGCATCCCTCCAATAGAGTTCTAGACACTTGTAGAATCTATGCCAAGGTGCATTGAAGCTGTTGTGGCTCGTGGTGGCCCAACGCCTTATTAAGACACTTTAAGTTGGCGTTTCCTTTATTCTGGCAGGTGCCTGTAGGTTATTTTATTTTAATGCACTAGTCTCTTCTTTTATTTTAATTCCTGTAAGGGTTGCACACCACTGAACCATGACGTTTTTAAAAGCAATCCCAATGATTGCAGTCCATCGGAGTGAAATGTACCGTGCACACACAGGTGACTGACAATGTAAAAATGCAGATAATGTGTTTATGTGTTGCCTGTACGTGGTTTCTGTACGTGGTGTCTGTACATGGTGCCTGTGTGTGTGTGTGTGTGTGTGTGTGTGTGTGTGTGTGTGTGTGTGTGTGTGTGTGTGTGTGTGTGTAAGTTGATCGCAAAGACCTGGTTCAGTCCCCGAACTCAGAGGCCGCAAGGACAAGGTTATCTGGAAAACACCTGATCAGCAAGACACATACAAGCTCAGCATTCCACCTGGCATTGAATCCTTCTCCTCAGAGGGAGGGAGGGAGGCAGGGAGGTAGGGAGGGAGGCAGGGAGGGTGGGGAGGGAGGGAGGTGGAGAGGGAAGGAGGTGGGGAGGGAGGCAGGGAGGGAGGTAGAGAGGGAAGGAGGTGGGGAGGGAGGCAGGGAGGGAGGCAGGAAGGGAGGGAGGGAGGTGGGGAGGGAGGTAGGTGAGGAGGGAGGCAGGGAGGGAGGTAGGTGGGGAGGGAAGGAGGCAGGGAGGGAGGGAGGGAGGGAGGCAGGGAGGTGGGGAGGGAGGCAGGGAGGTGGGGAGGGAGGCAGGGAGAGAGGGAGGCAGGGAGAGAGGGAGGCAGGGAGGGAGGGAGGTAGGTGGGGAGGGAGGCAGGGAGGGAGGCGGGGAGGGAGGCAGGGAGGGAGGCGGGGAGGGAGGAAGGGAGGTGGGGAAGGAGGTAGGTGAGGAGGGAGGCAGGGAGGGAGGTAGGTGGGGAGGGAAGGAGGGAGGGAGGGAGGCAGGGAGGTGGGGAGGGAGGCAGGGAGGTTGGGGGGGGGCGGGGAGGGAGGCAGGGAGGCGGGGAGGGAGGGAGGGGGGTGGGGAGGGAGGGAGGTGGGGAGGGAGGGGGGTGGGGATGGGAGGGGGGTGGGGAGGGATGGTAAACAAGTCTACTATGGTTGCTGTCAGTAAACATACAGACCTTGTCATTCTACACTAATTTTCTACCAAGATCAAAACTGCCATTGGTATATGTTGTCAATGATTTGTTGTTTTATATCCTCTGCTTCCAACACTAACTAACATTTAATTACACTGATATATGTTGTCAATGATTTGCTGTTTTAAATCCTCTGCTTCCTACACTAACTAACATTTAATTTCACTGATATATGTTGTTAACAATTCTGTTGCTGCTTTCTCGTTCAAACAACTCCATGTGGTTTCTGCTGGGAGGAAGTAACTGTGCATCCGTCTTGGGAGGAAGTGACTGTACATCCGTCGTAGGAGGAAGTGACTGTACACCCGTCATGGCCTGCCTCTCCAAACCCCTTAACCCTCGTCAGGGGTGTTGCGGCCTACTGGGTGACTCTCCGCTGTCTCCATGGCGTACCCTTACAGTGTTGCTAATGAGGTCAATGAGAGATCAGACTAATGACACAGTTGGTTTAGCAGGGCCACAGGGCTTCGGGCCACAGGGCTTCGGGCCACAGGGCTTCGGGCCACAGGGCTTCGGGCCACAGGCCCGTTCCCCACCCTGCTGTAGGAGTCTGGGTGACTCTAGCAGAACAGATTGGAAAGGGTAACAACTTTAGCCAGGAGCCAGGACACGAAAGAACCAAGCCGCTGTGTTTTTGTGAGTGGGCCAAAACAGAGAGGTGAGAGGGTGTGGTCTAGGGGTGATGGGTTTAAAGAATGTTTATTAAAATTAGAAATACGTCTAAGAAAGAGAGGTGAGATCTGTAAAATTCAGTCAAATTCAGGGTCGGTTGGAAAACTACTCAGACGTACGTGACATTTTCCTGTGAACATCATGTAAAAGTCATGCCCCTGTCATGTGGTGGGGAGGGTTAAATGCTGCGTGTTTCTACCTGGCAGTGATACAGCGCAGAGGACAGTGATGCAGCACAGAGGACAGTGATACAGCACAGAGGACAGTGATACAGCACAGAGGACAGTGATACAGCACAGAGGACAGTGATACACCAGGTTGATCAGTTCTGTATACCTAGAGGAGGTTTTACAGCACAGAGGACAGTGATACAGCACAGAGGACAGTGATACAGCACAGAGGACAGTGATACACCAGGTTTATCAGTTCTGTATATCTAGAGGAGGTTTTACAGCACAGAGGACAGTGTTACACCAGGTTGATCAGTTCTGTATACCTAGATGAGGTTTTACAGCACAGAGGACAGTGATACACCAGGTTGATCAGTTCTGTATACCTAGAGGAGGTTTTACAGCACAGAGGACAGCGATACACCAGGTTGATCAGTTCTGTATACCTAGAGGAGGTTTTACAGCACAGAGGACAGTGTTACAGCACAGAGGACAGTGATACACCAGGTTGATCAGTTCTGTATACCTCGAGGAGGTTTTACAGCACAGAGGACAGTGTTACAGCACAGAGGACAGTGTTACACCAGGTTGATCAGTGCTGTATACCTAGAGGAGGTTTTACAGCACAGAGGACAGTGTTACACCAGGTTGATCAGTTCTGTATACCTCAAGGAGGTTTTACAGCACAGAGGACAGTGGTGCTGCAGCACTAGACAGCAGTTCAGAGGCCCCTCAGGTACTCCATAAAAACCTGATTGGCCAAGGCCATTATGCCACACAAAGATAACGCTGCATTCCAACAGATAGAGAAGGATCTTGAATGGAAAGCTCTTCCATAGTGACATCGAATCTATTCAATCTGTTTACCATGAATAAAAGTCACAATGGTAAGCCATTCCATTGGTACTGGATTGTGAGGTCACATCTGATCCACTGTGAAGTCAATGTGGCAAAGTAATGGTGATTCCATCACCACTGTGGCATCACATATGTTTATTTTTGATTAAACAGCTATTTCATTGTGATGTCACAACTATTCCACTGTGATGTCACCACCTTTCCACTGTGATGTCACAAACATTATATTTTTAGTATGATGCCACTTCCATTCACTCATGATTCCATTGTGATATGACAATATTTCCACCATCTTAAACTAGCTTCCCAGAAACATATTCAGAATATAATAGTAAACCATTACAGACCAACATATAAGACATTGTCCTCTGGGTTAGCCTTCAAGTATGATACAGTAGAAGCAGGGTTGGGGAGAAATTTATTAAATGTTAGGGATTACAAAAAATGGTAACAGTAATCTGTTACGTTACCAGCAAAAATATTGTAATCAGATTACAGATACTTTTTAAAAAGTAGATGATTACTTTGAGGATTACTTTTAAATTCAGAAAGGATGTTTGTGAAAAAAATATATTTTACACTTCTCTGTTTTCTCAATGACATTCAAATCAGCATTGAAAAAAGGTCAAGTTAAAATGTGTTCCGCCTGAGTGAGTCTGACCACAAGTCAGAGACCACTATGATGACACCAAATGTGTTTGATGGATTGTGGGAAAAGAGCAGGAATAGGCTTTTGTAGGCTACAGTCCAAGCTATGTCTTCCAATGGTGCGACTGCTGTCGGCATCCAAAGATGATCCAACTTGAATAAACGCTTGGAGGTAAGGATGACAGCAGTGATGTAGTTTACGGTGATACAGATATCACTTATTATTGATATCTACATAGCGCATTGATGTGAATCACACTGCTGCTCTCTCATTTAGCAATTTCTGCTTTACGAATTGGGGTTGTTGTGGAGGGCTGTTCACAAATCTAAACCTAATAATGGTTGAATTCAAGTAGTTTAAACTGCCTATTACTCAATGTTTTTGAAACCAGTGGACAGCCAGTGTAAAATGCGCTCTTGCAACAGCTGCATAGTGAGGATCCCAGCCTATGGAATAACAGCTGTATAGTGCAGATCCCAGCCTATGGAATAACAGCTGCATAGTGCAGATCCCAGCCTATGGAATAACAGATACATAGTGAGGATCCCTGCCTATGGAATAACAGCTGTATAGTGCAGATCCCAGCCTATGGAATAACAGCTGCATAGTGCAGATCCCAGCCTATGGAATAACAGCTGCATAGTGCAGATCCCAGCCTATGGAATAACAGCTGCATAGTGCAGATCCCAGCCTATGGAATAACAGCTGCATAGTGCAGATCCCAGCCTATGGAATAACAGCTGCATAGTGCAGATCCCAGCCTATGGAATAACAGCTGCATAGTGCAGATCCCAGCCTATGGAATAACAGCTGCATAGTGCAGATCCCAGCCTATGGAATAACAGCTAGATAGTGCAGATCCTAGCCTATGGAATAACAGCTGCATAGTGCAGATCCCAGCCTATGGAATAACAGCTGCATAGTGCAGATCCCAGCCTATGGAATAACAGCTGCATAGTGCAGATCCCAGCCTATGGAATAACAGCTGCATAGTGCAGATCCCAGCCTATGGAATAACAGCTAGATAGTGCAGATCCTAGCCTATGGAATAACAGCTGCATAGTGCAGATCCCAGCCTATGGAATAACAGCTGTATAGTGCAGATCCCAGCCTATGGAATAACAGCTGCATAGTGCAGATCCCAGCCTATGGAATAACAGCTGCATAGTGCAGATCCCAGCCTATGGAATAACAGCTGCATAGTGCAGATCCCAGCCTATGGAATAACAGCTGCATAGTGCAGATCCCAGCCTATGGAATAACAGCTGTATAGTGCAGATCCCAGCCTATGGAATAAAAGTGGGGCTTTTATTGCTCAATCTAATTCATGCTCATAAAAAAGTCCTAATGGACACATGATCAAACTCACACATGTTTGATAGATTTAAAGGGGCATTCTGTAGTTGTTACATACCGTTTTGGATTTATAAATTATATGTATATTAATGTAAAGATATAATTTAATCATATAACATGTAATAGAAAGTGAAGGGTTAGAAGAAGCTTACATAACCAACTCATAAAGTATCATTCAACATCCATATATGACCAGCTGTGTAAACTTTAACATTGATATATCCTGCAGTAGATGTCGTTCAATTTGTAACAGACATTTGTGTCTTCTTCTAATGCCTCTTAAGGGGAAAGTAATCTAAAAGTAACTGAATGTAATCAGATTACGTTACTGAGTTTGGGTAATCCAAAAGTTAAGTTACTGATTACAATTTTGGACAGGTAACTAGTAACTGTAACGGATAACATTTACCAAGTAACCATGCCAACCCTGGACTGGAGGATAAAATCAGTCAGTTATAGAGCCCCAGGTGTGATAGGAGGATGAAGTCAGTCAGTCACAGAGACCCAGGTGTGATAGGAGGATGAAGCCAGTCAGTCACCGAGACCCAGGTGTGATAGGAGGATGAAGCCAGTCAGTCACAGAGACCCAGGTGTGATAGGAGGATGAAGCCAGTCAGTCACAGAGCCCCAGGTGTGATAGGAGGATGAAGCCAGTAAGTCACAGAGACCCAGGTGTGATAGGAGGATGAAGTCAGTCAGTCACCGAGACCCAGGTGTGATAGGAGGATGAAGCCAGTCAGTCACAGAGACCCAGGTGTGATAGGAGGATGAAGCCAGTCAGTCACAGAGACCCAGGTGTGATAGGAGAATAAAGCCAGTCAATCACGGAGCCCCAGACAGCTAATATAGCATAAAGGGCAGCTCCAATATTTCCCCATGGTTAGAGTGTCTCCATTCTCCTGGCCGTCCTGTTTAATGAAGTAGCAGTGTGTTGAATGACAACCAGATGGGGCTGTATTAGAGCAGACAGACTGCTCCGAGCATCACTAACAAGGTTAATTTGAGTCCCACTGGGCACCAGGCATTAGCCTCTGGGTTTATCAGCATTAGAGGCATCTCTGCTAGCCAGTTAGCACAGCAAGAAGGAAACACTGTGGCAGTGTGGCTGATGACAGCGGACGGACTGGGAATGCTTGATTTGTTCACTGTGTTTTTTCATTTAGTCTAAGAGGAAGCATTCAAGTGCAAATTTGCATGTGGACTGGGGGAGTGGGAAGTGTGGGAGTGGGCACTAGGGACTGGGGGAGTGGGGAGTAGGGACTGGGGGAGCATGGACTGGGGACTGGGGGAGTGTGGACTGGGGACTGGGGGAGCATGGACTGGGGACTGGGGGAGTGTGGACTGGGGACTGGGGGAGCATGGACTAGGGACTGGGGAAGTGTGGACTGGGGACTGTGGGAGTGTAGACTGGGGACTGGCAGAGTGTGGACTGGGGACTGGGGGAGTGTAGACTGGGGACTGGCAGAGTGTGGACTGGGGACTGGGGGAGTGTAGACTGGGGACTGTGGGAGTGTAGACTGGGGACTGTGGGAGTGTAGACTGGGGACTGTGGCAGTGTGGACTGGGGACTGGGGGAGTGTAGACTGGGGACTGGGGGAGTGTAGACTGGGGACTTGGGGAGTGTAGACTGGGGACTGGGGGAGTGTAGACTGGGGACTGGCAGAGTGGACTGGGGACTGGCAGAGTGGACTGGGGACTGGCAGAGTATAGACTGGGCACTGTGGGAGTGTAGACTGGGGACTGGGGGAGTGTAGACTGGGGACTGGCAGAGTGTGGACTGGGGACTGGGGGAGTGTAGACTGGGGACTGGGGGAGTGTGGACTGGGGACTGGGGGAGTGTGGACTGGGGGAGATAAGTATTTTGAGTTAAATTGTTTAAGGTCTTGTTAAAGATCTATTACATGAGAATACATCATTTGATGTTAGGTTAGGGTGAATTTGGTGTTCTTACATTTTTGCTTGGTGAGTAATATACACTATATATACAAAAGTATGTGGACACAACTTCAAATTAGTGGATTCGGCTATAACATTTGATTTGATAATGTGTTCATCTATATTACATGTCTTCCTGCCACTACATAACCTCCCATTTACATATGGGCTCCCGATTTGGCATGGGTCCTCAGATCCTCAAAAGGTTCTACAGCTGCAACATCGAGAGCATGGTTGCATCACTGCCTGGTATGGCAACTGCTCGGCCTCTTGACTGCAAGGCACTACAGAGAGTAGTGCGTACGGCCCAGTACATCACTGGGGCTAAGCTGCCTGCCATCCAGGACCTCTACACCAGGCGGTGTCAGAGGAAGGCCCTAAAAATTGTCAAAGACCCCAGCCACCCCAGGCATAGACTGTTCTCTCTACTACCGCATGGCAAGAAGTACCGGAGTGCCAAGTCTAGGAAAAATAGGCTTCTCAACAGTTTTTACCCCCAAGCCATAAGACTCCTGAACGGGTAATCAAATGGCTACCCGGACTATTTGCACTGTGCCCCCCCCCCCCCCCCCAACCTTTCTTTTACACTGCTGCTACTCTCTGTTTATCATATATGCACAGTCACTTTAACTGTACATTCATGTACATACCACCTCAATTGGCCCGACCAACCAGTGCTCCCACACATTGGCTAACCGGGCTATCTGCATTGTGTCCCGCCACCCACCACCCGCCAACCCCTCTTTTACGCTACTGCTACTCTCTGTTCATCATATATGCACAGTCACTTTAACCATATCTACATGTACATACTACCTCAATCAGCCTGACTAACCGGTGTCTGTATGTAGCCTTGCTACTGTATATAGCCTCTCTACTTTTATAGCCTCGCTACTGTTATTTGTCACTGTCTTTTTACTGTTGTTTTATTTCTTTACTTACCTATTGTTCACCTAAAACCTTTTTTGAACTATTGGTTAGAGCCTGTAACTAAGCGTTTCACTGTAAGGTGAACTACACCTGTTGTATTCGGCGCACGTGACAAATAAACTTGGATTTGATTTGAGTGGCGCAGCAGTCTAAGGCACTGCATCTCAGTGCTAGAGGCGTCACTACAGTCCCTGTTTCTAATCCAGGCAGTATCATGCACGGCTGTGATTGGGAGTCCCATAGGGCACTGCACAATTGGTCCAGCATCGTCTTAGGTTTGGCCGGGGTAGGCCGTCGTTGTAAACAATAATTTGTTCTTAACTGACTTGCCAGGTTAATTAAAATACAATGAATCTATAAAATGTGTCTTCCTGCCCCTGCATAACCTCCCATTTCCCCTAAAGTGATTACAATGACAAATTTACCCATGCAGAGGCAGCACAATGGTTATCTCTACCCAATTGACAAACTTCCTTAATTAAAAATAGCAGTTTTCGAGAAGAGCTCTGGAATGAATTATTTTCTTTGGAGATGCTCTCTCTCTCTCTCT